>NC_064414.1:49012500-49205000 GCF_023375975.1 Astyanax mexicanus | reverse complement strand
CGACACCTTGTGGTTAAATATGGCAGCACACGTTGAACTAACAGGCCTTTAGGCACACCTACTGTATACGGGACGGGTCATTCTCTATTTGGAGCGGGAATTCAAGTGAATACATTTTTAAAAAAATTAAAAATTAAAATGTCTATTAACAACTCCACTTACCAAATATGGTAAAAAAAATGGAGAGCTTAATTATAAATAGATTTTATTTATTTATTTATTTTTTTTTTACATAAAATGCAAAGTTTTGGTCAATTTGTCACTGGTGTTATCCCATCTTGAAGAATTTATTTTGTCATCAATTTATTTATTTTTTATTGAAATTATAATGTGGCTGAGTGTAATAAAGAAATACCATTTAACTTAACATGTTACCAAAGTATGTTTAAACACAAGCACTGAAATTAAAAAAGTAAATAAATAAAGCAGCATTTATTTATACTTAAAGGTATCTTTCTATACTATAAAAAAGCAATAATACATTTTTGTCCAATAAACATGAAAATTTAACTACTGATATAAGAGTGAATGATTCTAACATTTCATGCAGGACACTTTTAATAAAAAAAAAAAAAATCATGAAAAAGGACAAACACCACATGGTAACACACCTGTAACACCAGTGATTGTGACACCAGTGACATTTTAGTTAAAATGGAGCATTTTTAAAAAAAAATCCTGCCTCATTGGTAGTCAAGAGACCATGTGTAACAAATATATGGCAATATATTTGATAAAAAATCTTTTTGCAATTTTTTATAGGGTGACCATATTTCATGTGGGTAAACCAGGACACCGGGGAACGGGGACGGTGGTGGTGGCGGTGGCGATGGATTATGGAGCGAGGTGTGTGTGCTCTGATGGTGAGACTGCACTGTGTTTGTTGTTGATTGGGGGGCGCTAGGTGTTCTTACTGTGAGACTGATGCGACTCAGCGATTATGTCACACGCAGCACCGTGCGCAGTGCCCTAGTGCCTGTAAATATAATGGTCCAATGAAGGTAATTTAAAAACCAGGACATTTCCTCACTTTAAAAAAAAAGGACAGGACGTGAAATACGGACATGTTACGGGAAATACGGACGTTGGGTCACCCTAATTTTTTAGAAGCAGTTGAGTTCCCAGTTTGTCAAATGTATGAATCATGTTGGTGAATTGGTGCATTCCTGAGTAATTAAGCTGTTTAAACTATGCACAATTTTTTGTGCAATTTGCGTCAATAGGGTTCTAAGGGTGAGTCCTCTTACACTCTTACATGACGACATCACATAACTAGTGGACCTTAGAGGATCTTAGGACCTTGTGCTTCATCACCTTCTGTTTGAGGATGCCCCACAGATGCTCAGTAGGGTTTACATCTGGAGACATGCTTGGCCAGACCATCACCTTCACCTTCAGCTTCCTCTGCTATGCAATCGTCATCTTGGAGCTGTGTTTGAGGTTGATATTTTGTTGGAAAACTGCTATGTAGCCCAGTTTCTGAAGGAAGGGAATCATGCTCTGCCTCAGAATGTCACAGAATAAGTTGTAACGTCCCTGAAATCAACTTTTGCAACTTGGGATGTTTGAATGAGTCACATGACACAGAGAAGGAAAAAATTCTAATTGTGCACAGTTTGGTCATTTTTACATTTTCAGTGTTATACTCACTTTTGTTGCCAGTGGTTTAGATAGTAATGGCTGTGTGTTGAGTTATTTTGAGGGCACAACAAATTTATACTGTTATACTATAGGCTGTACACTGACTACTTTACATTATATCAAAGTTGTCATGTCTTCAGTTTTGTCCAATGAAAAGATATTATAAAAATATTTACAAAAATGTAAGAGTTGTACTTGTATTTTTGAGATACAGTATATTGTTGCTGTCCAATAAAAAAACAATTATTTCCATTTTTGTCAATTTTTAGTCTCTTACAATGTATCAAAATGTCTTGATGAATGGACCAATAGAAATTCTCCTAAATTAACTGAAATAAATTCTTTTTACATTGACTTCCATTAAATATGATGAAGGTTTGATCTAAATCCTGTAAAGTTGCTGTTTTTGAGATACATATATTTTTTTAACTTTATTTGGACATATATTCCATAAATTACAATATTACAATATAGTACATATACGGTAGTATTTCCTACATCCTTTACTCTGAACAGTTTCAGAGTGAAGTCATAGAAACCTCCTCACAGCCATCGCAAACAGAATGTGTTCTATCGCTCTTTCAGATAACATCAGCCACGCTCTGACATTAGTCATCCATTTCCTCTGATTCATCTACACACTTCTGTTAAAAGAATTAACACACGTCATTTACACCCTCAACATAGATAACGTTCACAAATTCAAATAATACAGTGTTTTTTACATTTACTCTGGCTTCTATTTGACTGCAGAAAACATTGAAGCCAAGATAATTAATGTGTTGTCTGCTCAATTTCATTATATTTGTTAATATTGCATCAATTTCTATATTTCAGCCCTACATACATTTTAAAAAAAGGAGGGACACTAAATCATTTACCACTTATTAATGTTGCTACTCCTTATTGCAACACTTATAAGACGCAGGTTAAAATGCGATAAAATGTTTCAGATTCTATGTTATTCCATTCTTTCTGCAAACTTGTCTTAAACTTGTGCAAAACTACACCTACACCTAAATGAATGTTTCTGAGGTCTGCATCACACTTGAATTGATTAATCATACAGTATTTCTCACTGTAGAGGATTAATGTTGTAATATTTTATTTGAGGAACATTGTTTTTAATAATGTAACATTTATTTATCTATTGCCCATATTCATTCTTCAAAGCTTTAGCTTTTGTAAAACATTATGATTATAGTCACCTATTGACATCACCTGATTGAAATCACATAATTATTGTTGTTTTTATTTTATTTTATTATTTTTTTCGTTCATTGTTAGCCACAAATTGTCCCAGTCCCAATTATATGAAATTAAGTTGATCAGAAAAACATGAAATATCTTGGACTTATACTGTCGGCATTCATTTTACCTTTTTTTCCCTTTTTTAATACTGTTACAATGTTTTTTTGATTTGAGGTTTCAATAAAAAAGGCAATGACTGAAAATATAAGGTAGAAGTTTCAGTAACACTTTCCATGTTACCAAAACTTGTCATGTCTCTTAGAGGCTATAAGCATACTTATAACACATTATAATGCATTAGTAAGGCAAAATAAACATGAGTATTAATATGTATAAAAATGCATAACACATCATAGACATGTTTATTATGCATTATGAATTGCATATGAATCATAGATCATGCATCATCAGAGTTTATGGGATTTTATGTGTCAATACCAAAAGAACCTCATCAAAGCATGATATAATTACTTTTAACTAATTTATGAGTATAGAATATATATATTTATGAGTATAGAATATATATATATTGCATGCCTTACACCCACAACAAAGCATGATGTAATGGAAATATTTACCTGTCAGACCTCTAAAGGCTAAAGCTGTTGCCATGTGGGTCAGCCAAACCTCTTCCTGTAGCAGTTTTCTCCAATTTCCAAGAGTCTTTTTAAGGTGTAGGAAACAGTCCTCACTGCTCTCTGGCTTCATCTGTAATTTCTCTAAAGAAAAGACTTTTACTTTTAATAGTCACAGAGTTATTTGTTTTTCTGTGTCTTTTTCTAGTTATTATGATGAAAGTGTGTGATAAAATGTACTGTGTGTAAGTGTGTAAATACTGCAGTAGAGAGTGGAGTAACACTGGCTCTTCTGGCTCTTTTAAAAAGCTAAAATGCCAAAAATAAACAGATAAAAAATGGGCCTGTTATGAAAAAGTTTGTGTATAAATATATACTCTATACACTGACGAAGGAAGGTGCCTGCCTGATGACCCCTGAGAAGAGCTTGCACTGAAGTTTGTGTTAGAGTTTGGATGAAGGGGATTGGTGTGGTCCTGCTCTTGTAATAATTTGTCTCATGAGTTTTTGTAGACGTTTTGTACTTGGCAGTTGAGGCACGGATCATGAACATAGTTCGCTATGCTTCTGGATTCTTGTCGAGCCAGTATCAGATGGTAGTGGTTGCTGTGTTCTGTTCACGCAACTTATAATGTGATTTATTGTGTGTGATTGTGCTTAGGTAAGTGTGTTGTTGCCATAGTTAAAGGAAGTGAGCTTAGATTAAGGAGGGATTCTGTGTGTTCATAGGTTATTTTTTGGTAGGTCTGTTACTTGGCAGTTGAGGCAATGGACCATGAACATAGTGTTAGGCTATGCTTCTGGATTCTTGTCGAGCCTGTATCAGATGGTAGTGGTTGCTGTGTTCTGCTCACGCAACTTATAATGTGATTTATTGTGTGTGATTGTGCTTAGGTAAGTGTGTTGTTGCCATAGTTAAAGGAAGTGAGCTTAGATTAAGGAGGGATTCTGTGTGTTCATAGGTTATTTTTTGGTAGGTCTGTTACTTGGCAGTTGAGGCAATGGACCATGAACATAGTGTTAGGCTGTGCTTCTGGATTCTTGACGAGCCTGTATCAGATTGTGGTTTTGCTATTGTTGTTAGTTGAGTGAGTAATAGATCCTGGCTGAGCCCTATGCATAACCCCAGCTGTTAGGTGCAGGATTTGTCAATTTCCTGTATTATATTACTATACAATATATACACACTTTGAAATAAAAAGAGAGAAAAACGTTTCTAACTTCCCTTTTTACACCTATTTGAGCAATGTTCTGTTACATCCTGTTCAGGCTTTGTGGTTATTACCCCGTCGGACATCCCTGCACGAAGATCAGCACACTCACACACTCTACCACACACACACACATACTTACACGCAGAACACACACACACACACACACAACAACAACACACCACACATCACCAGCTTGAGCAGGATGGAGAAAATAACTGCCGTCTTTTTGTTTCTTACATTGATCGGTATGTATTATTTATGAAACTCGTTGTACAGAATATATTCAATATGTATAGTGAGACATTTTGTTATTGTTTTTTATATATATATGGTGTGATTAAAATATAATTAATTATGTCTACAGTATAGCTACAGAAAGCTCTGGAAAGAATTAAGAGACTACTTCAGTTTCTGCTAGTTTTGCTATTTATAGATATATGTTTAGGAAAATGAACATTGTTGTTTTATTCTATAAACTACAGTCAACATTTCTGCCAAATTCCAAATAAAAATATTGTTATTTAGAGCATTTATTTGCAGAAATAATAAAAAGATGCAGAGTTTTCAGACGTCAAATAATGTAGAGAAAACAAGTTCATATTTAAAAAGTTTTCATATAAAGAGCTCAGAAATCAATATTTGGTGGAATAACCCTGTTTTTTAATCAAAGTTTTCATGCATCTTGGCATGTTCTCCTCCACCAGTCTTACACACTGCTTTTAGATAACTTTATGCCTTTACTCCTGGTGTAAAAACTCAAGCAGTTTAGCTTGGTTTGATGGCTTGTGATCATCCATCTTCCTCTTGATTCTATTCCAGATGTTTTCAATTTGGTAAAATCAAAGAAACTCATCATTTTTATATGACCATGTATAAAAATGATCAGTGATTTTATTGGTTTTGCTTTACAGGTGCTTTGTTGGTTATAGCTTCTGCTAATGAATCTGATGTCACAACTAAGGGGATCACACGCACTGACCCAAAAACGGCTCTAGTCACTAGTGATCCATCCAAGGTCAGCCCAAATAGCTTTACTACACCTGCCAAGGCCCCTGAAGGTAAGGTCAACATTTAAGTGTAATGGACATTTGATTAGCATGGTGGTGGTGTATGAGGTTTTAGTGTGTGTTGTGCAGCAGTGCTGCTGGAGTTTTTAAACACTGTATTTAATCACTCACTGTCCTCCATTCTATTGTAGATACTCCTACCTACACAGGAAATTTGGCAGTGTTAAATCAACACTGTTAGTGTTAAATCAACACTTATTAGTGTTAAATCAACACTTATCAGTTTCTTGTCAAATTTCTTGTGTACAGCTGCTCCACCTTGTTGATAAAATAAAGTAATAGTAATAATAATAAAATCTGATCTGTGGTTAGTGTCTATTCTGTGGGGTCCAAAGCACTGAAAACAGGCTGAAAGGAGGATAAAAATGGATAATGGATGTAGAATCAATTAGGTGATCATAATGTTAACCCTTTTAGACCTGCATTATGTTCCACTGATGGAAAAATATGAGAATGCTCTGTTTACTACCAAACTTTCTGCTAGTTTTGCTATTTATAGGTATATATTTGAGTAAAATGAACATTGTTGTTTTATTCTATAAACTACAGACAACATTTCTCCCAAATTCCAAATAAAAATATTGTTATTTAGAGCATTTATTCGCAGAAAATGAGAAATGGCTGAAACAATAAAAAAAGATGCAGAGCTTTCAGACCTCACATAATGTAGAGAAAACAGGTTCATATTCATAAAGTTTTAAGAGTTCAGTAATCAACATTTGGTGGAATAACCCTGGTTTTTAATCACAGTTTTTATGCGTCTTGGCATGTTCTCCTCCACCAGTCTTACACACTTTTGGATAACTTTATGCCTTTACTCCTGATGCAAAAATTCAAGCAGTTCAGTTTGGTTTGATGGCTTGCAATCATCCATTTTCCTCCTGATTATATTTCAGAGATTTTTAATTTGGTAAAACTCATCATTTTTAGGTGGTCTCTTATTTTTTTCCAGAGCTGTATATATGACCATGTGTACATATATATGACCAATGCTTTTTATTGGTTTTGCCTTGATGGTTATAGCTTCTGCTAGTGAATCTAATGTCACGACTGGGGAGGCTTCATCCAAGATCAGCCCAAATAACTTTACTACACTTGCCAAGACCCCTGAAGGTAAGGTCAACATTAAAGCATAATGGGCATTTGACTAGCATGGTGGTGGTGTATGAGGTTTTAATGTGTGTTGTGCAGCAGTGCTGCTGGAGTTTTTAAACACTGTATTTAATCACTCACTGTCCTCCACTCTATTAGATACTCCTACCTACAGCTGCTCCACCTTGTAGATAAAGTAAAGTAAAGTAAAGTAATAATAATAATAATAATAATAATAATAATAATAATAATAATAATAATAATAATAATAATAATAATGATAATAATAATAATATCTGATCTGTGGTTAGTGTCTATTCTGTGGGGTCCTGAGCACTGAAAAACAGGCTGAAAAGAGAATAAAAATGGATAATGGATGTAGAATCAATTAGGCGATCATAATGTTAATCCTTTTAGACCTGAACTATGTTCGAGTGATGAATAAAAAATATAAGAATTCTGTATTCTCCAACAAACAAATCTAAAATTTCTATAAAAAATAAATCCAATTAACTATTTTTTTATTCCTAAACATGATAAACATGTTTTAAATTATAAAGAATTTGAAAAATTGAGCTTGTATTACTTTGTCTCATTTGTTCTGTAGTGCTGACATTCCCTAATGTCTGAGTTGCCGATTTACTTATTTTTTTACAGTGCAGTGGGCGGGGCTAAGCTACTATATCATTGGCTGGTTTAGGATTTACTTTAATGGAAATCATGTTGTGCACCAAAACACTTGAAAAAAGAAACTACATGATATTCATTTTAATTGAGGGTTAATCTTATCTTTTCTTATCTTACAATTATTATTTAATTTTATGCAATTATTTTACAGGTAATGCTTCTACGAATGTTACTTCAGCCACACCCAAAACCAACCAGACAAACGACGGTAAGAAGAAATGCATTTACTGCAGTTTCCATCTTACCAACCAGTTAACTTCTTCATTTCTCTGTCTTTCTACATCCCGAGGCTTATAACTTACTGATCACATAGAAAAAGAGGCCTTAAAACAGAATTATTCATTATTTATAGCAGTAAAAACTGAATCTGTTCCTGATTAGTGGAAGACAAAACACAAGTTACATAGACAATAAGTACAATAGATATAATAGACAACAGATATTAAATTCAACTACATATATGTGAGATTAAGGTCTCAGGGTCCTATTTTAGTGATCAATGAGATCATTAAGGCATGGCCACTACTTATTAAGGTGTGGGAACAAGTTAATTAAATCATAGCCCTTAAGACCTGGCCAAAAGGTCCACAGGTAGAGCAGCTCTAAGGGGTTGTGCACCATATGACTGCGTAAGGAAGGTAAACGGGTCTGCATACTGTCTGTGTCTGAGCCAATCAGCTTTTAGTGTGCAAATTAAGTGTTTTTTTTTTACATAGAATCATTCAATTTGTCACTGCAAGAGACTCCAAAATATCACCATAATTCATTCAGAGATTAAAATAAAAAGAAGGTAGTTCGCTCTCCATTTTCTTACTAAAGATTATGCTTGGATTAAAGAAGCTTTGGTGTAATATCCAGTTTCATCATGAGCATTAATTTACAGAAAAGCAAGATTTATTATTCTCCAGTTAGATGAAATTATCTTGTTCCCACACCTTAGGATCTCGTATTAAGGCATGGCCATGCATTATTATTTTTTACATGATGTCACCTTAGGGCAGGGGTGTCCAAACTATTTGCGGCCCGTTTCCTTTTTTGGAGCGACCCGCGAGGTATTTTAGAAATAGAATGAAAGTTGGCCCGCTTTTAATAATGTGAGATTCAAAGTTAAAGTTAAATGAAATAATCAGGAAAAAAAGTATTATTTAAAGTGGTATATTTCATTATTTGTTTTATTACAGAGTCTGTGGCCCGTGACTTCAAATATATTTCTCCTTCTGGCCCCTAACAAAAAAAGTTTGGACACCCCTGCCTTAGGGGCTCCGTAGTTTATAGCATTTTGTAGTGCTCAAAAATGTGATTTTGGTATGTTTGGTTTTATATGGCTACTGCTGCGATTGCGAGGGCAGGCTTCTCCACTGACATGCTGATGTCACCATTAATGTACAGTAATAAGCTGATTGGCTCTCGTTGAAGGGCGTGACTTTAGGCTTGAACAGACACTGGGTTGAGATTTACAGTTACTCTCAGTCATATTTCAGTCAGCTGTTCTCCTCATTAATATTTTATCAGTTGATATGATGCTGTTACTAAAACAGAACTAATAGTAAACTGTGTTGAATGTGTAGTCTGGTGTTATAATTGACCAAATTTGCATTTACTGTAAATAGAAGTGGAAGAGTCTGAATTCTTCTATGGTGAGCTAGAGCTAGTATTTAGAGGAAGGTTAGTATTGACCTCAGGTTGTTGTTTTTGTAACAAGACATTTTTGAGTATAAAATTGTTGGATGAAAAAAAAAAACTATACAGCATGTCTGAGGATCTTTTGTAATCTTTTTTTTTTTTTTTTTTTTTTTTTTTTAAGAAATGGTACACAATCCAGTGGTGTAAATGGTACAAAACATAGCCAAACAAACTAAAAATTGAAAACGAATTAGGCTATATTTTAAAATATGTATTTTAGTAAACAATTACTTAGTTAACAAATTACAGCTGGTCTGTAGCAATGGAAATAAACCAAGCTTTGGAAATAGATGCAAAAAAAAAAAAAAAATTTACAAACCCCTTGTCCCTTGTCTTAAACAGATGGTGTTACTGCGGTTACTCTCTACTGCAGCATTTACACACTTACACACTCACAGCACATTCACACTTTCATCATCATAACTAGAAAAAGAAAACACAGAAACACAGATAACTCTGTAGCTAGTCTTTTCTTTAGATAAATTACTATTAACCCTCCTGTTGTGTTCACCTTCCACCCGTTAATTTAGTAATCCCGGTCAAAATTGACCGGTCTGATTTAACCCCCCCCCCCAACCATTTATATTATATACAGTCTGTTTGGCCAAGGGCTAATAAACATTGCTTCATTTGTAAATTTGAAACTAAACAAATTTTCTACTCATATCTTGAGTTAAATTCATTTTCTTTTACATTTTATTAAAAAACTAATAAAAAAAAGAGTAGCACTTTTTAAAAGAAATGTAACATAAGAAAGGTAAAGGGCAAATATTAACCATGTGAGCTGTTTATATTGCTTACAATTTAGGTGAAGCGAGCATGTGTAAAGCATTTTAATGTAAAATTGCTTAATTTTGCTGAATTAAATACAAGTAACAAAGTAAACGAGTAACAAAAATATGAACACCACACAAGGGTTAACATGAATGTATAGAATTAGGCATAAAATAACTGCAGTGAAAATACAAATAGGCACTGAAAATGTATTACAAATTAGAAAATTAAGGTTAAAAATAAATTGAAAACCAAAGACCAAACTCATATGAAGTCACATACTCCTGCTAAAATTCTGACAACAATCCTATGTAGGCTTGGAGGTCTACCAGGTTGATTTCTCTCCAGGTCAGGTGTCCCCAAACACATGCTTCCCCTCCAGGTTTGTCATCTCCAGTATAATTCCCTCAATTAAATCTGGTAAAAGAGTTGAAAGCTGGACTTGATGTCATTCATACGAGATGTTGCATACCATGTGGGCCCTGCCGTCGTCTTTATGATCTTCACACTTTCTCTACTTTCTTTGGCTGAGAGAATAAAGACCAGAACAAGTGTCCACTCCTGGACTACTATTTTTTTCTCAGGTGCAAAATCAGTGGTCTAATTTCAGTGCCCTCTTCATCATGTCCAAAAACCTGGACCAGAACCTCTTCAACAGATAACTTCTGTAAGGAGTCGGCCAGTGCTGCCAGCTGCCAGCAGGGGGCGAACACAGAAATCCTAAGTTCTAAGAGGTAATCAGTGCTAACGAGGCACACCTGCTGGCACTGGTATATAAGGCATTGGAAAGCAGCACAATCTTGCCACACCTTTGTAGAGGGGTGACCTGTAACATAGGGTACTGAAGAAATAAAATAAAATAAAAGAAAAGAAAAGAAAAGAAAAGAGAAATCTCAAAAGATCTCACAAGAAAGCAGAGGCTCACAAGAGAAACAGAGATCTAAAAGAAAGCAAAAAAAAGAAAAACATAAAGAAAAGATCTGACAAAGAAAAGATAGAGGATAAAAGAAGATATCTTAAAAGAAAGCACAGGCTTACAAAAGAAACAAAAGAACAAAGAGATACGAAAAAGGAAACAAATAAAGAAAATAAGGAAAAGATCTCAAAAGAAAAAGACTTCTTTTAGCAAGTCTGTCCTAAGTTTCCTTTTTAGTTTGTTTGCTTTTCCTTTGTTTGAGAAACAACGTGGCATCTCCTTTGTTTGGTTTTCCCGCCTTTTTTCCTCCTTAGTTAAGAGGGTGTAATTCCCACAGCTGCCTCTCCTTGCCAGTGGCGCAGGGGTAGAGTGTTGGCCCAGCACTGACAAGGTTGGGAGCACTAACAAGCGATCCCTCATATCCTCACATAATCATACTACCTCATCCATATCAACATATAACAATAATCCTTCTTTAGCAGCAACATATTACTTACCTCTTTGCACTTGGGTCCAGTCCTTCATAGTCCCGTGACAACTTCTTGGTCAGTCGCCTACTTATTGATGTGGAACACAATATTTATAAGTGTTTTAATTTGTAAATCGGTCAAAAGGAGAGGAATTACGGTAAAGGTCTGACAGGTGAAGAACTGCAGTAATAAATCATTGTTAAAATGAGAAAATAAAAAAGCAGGTTGTGTGGGCCATATAGCTTTGTCACTGGACAACTAAACAATATGGGTTTTCTTTAAACCTGTATTGTATATTATCGTGAAACTTGCTATTGATTAATGACTTGGTTAATAGCTTTTTATCGTATCTAATCTCATTATCTTGTACAATTATTCTCCAGTTCTCATCACAACTCCCAATCCTGTTTCAGATGTCACAACTAAAACCAACCAGACCAAAGGAGGTAAGAAAACATGCATTTTGTAGGATTTTCCTAAAATATTAGGCACCAGTAAACATATATGTTCCAAAGTCTATTATACAGTAAATAAATAAATAAATAAATAAACAAGCATTTAGACTAATCTCAGGTTATACATGATGAGTCTCCATGAGTCTCTCTACGCTCTACTGTTCTTGATCTAATCTGAAGCTACATGAAGTTTGGAGGTGTGTAGTGATGATG
This sequence comes from Astyanax mexicanus, assembly GCF_023375975.1. Classification (NCBI taxonomy): domain Eukaryota; kingdom Metazoa; phylum Chordata; class Actinopteri; order Characiformes; family Acestrorhamphidae; genus Astyanax; species Astyanax mexicanus. The sequence goes on along the minus strand of NC_064414.1, from coordinate 49,192,962 downwards.
AACTAATCTGAAGCTACATGAAGTTTGGAGGTGTGTAGTGATGATGAACTCTGAAGCTACAGGAAGTTTGGAGGTGTGTAGTTATGATGCACTCTGAAGCTACATGAAGTTTGGAGGTGTGTAGTGATGATGAACTCTGAAGCTACATGAAGTTTGGAGGTGTGTAGTGATGAACTAATCTGAAGCTACATGAAGTTTGGAGGTGTGCAGTGATGAACTCTGAAGCTACAGGAAGTTTGGAGGTGTGTAGTTATGATGAACTCTGAAGCTACATGAAGTTTGGAGGTGTGTAGTAGTGATTAACTCTGAAGCTACATGAAGTTTGGAGGTGTGTAGTGATGATGAACTCTGAAGCTACATGACGTATGGAGGTGTGTAGTGATGATGAACTCTGAAACTACATGAAGTTAGGAGGTGTGTAGTGATGGTGAACTCTGAAGCTACATGAAGTTTGGAGGTGTGTAGTGATGAACTCTGAAGCTACATAGCTACATGAAGTTTGGAGGTGTGTAGTGATGATGAACTCTGAAGCTACATGAAGTTTGGAGGTGTGTAGTGATGAACTCTGAAGCTACATGAAGTTTGGAGGTGTGTAGTGATTATGAACTCTGAAGCTACATGAAGTTTGGAGGTGTGTAGTGATGATGAACTCTGAAGCTACATGAAGTTTGGAGGTGTGTAGTGATGAACTCTGAAGCTACATGAAGTTTGGAGGTGTGTAGTGATGATGAACTCTGAAGCTACATGAAGTTTGGAGGTGTGTAGTGATGTACTAATCTGAAGCTGCATGAAGTTTGGAGGTGTGTAGTGATGATGAACTCTGAAGCTACATGAAGTTTAGGGGTGTGTAGTGATGAACTCTGAAGCTACATGAAGTTTGGAGGTGTGTAGTGATGATGAACTCTGAAGCTACATGAAGTTTGGAGGTGTGTAGTGATGAACTCTGAAGCTACATGAAGTTTGGAGGTGTGTAGTGATGATGAACTCTGAAGCTACATGACGTTTGGAGGTGTGTAGTGATGATGAATTCTGAAGCTACATGAAGTTTGGAGGTGTGTAGTGATGATGAACTCTGAAACTACATGAAGTTTGGAGGTGTGTAGTGATGATGAACTCTGAAACTACATGAAGTTAGGAGGTGTGTAGTGATGATGAACTCTGAAGCTACATGATGTTTGGAGGTGTGTAGTGATGATGAACTCTGAAGCTACATGAAGTTTAGAGGTGTGTAGTGATGAACTCTGAAGCTACGTGAAGTTTGGAGGTGTGTAGTGATGATGAACTCTGAAGCTACATGAAGTTTTGAGGTGTGTAGTGATTATGAACTCTGAAGCTACATGAAGTTTGGAGGTGTGTAGTGATGAACTCTGAAGCTACATGAAGTTTGGAGGTGTGTAGTGATTATGAACTTTGAAGCTACATGAAGTTTGGAGGTGTGTAGTAGTGATGAACTCTGAAGCTACATGAAGTTTGGAGGTGTGTAGTGATGAACTCTGAAGCTACATGAAGTTTGGAGGTGTGTAGTGATGATGAACTCTGAAGCTACATGAAGTTTGGAGGTGTGTAGTGATGAACTCTGAAGCTACATGAAGTTTGGAGGTGTGTAGTGATGATGAACTCTGAAGCTACATGAAGTTTGGAGGTGTGTAGTGATGAACTAATCTGAAGCTACATGAAGTTTGGAGGTGTGTAGTGATGATGCATTCTGAAGCTACATGAAGTTTGGAGGTGTGTAGTGATGATGAACTCTGAAGCTACATGAAGTTTGGAGGTGTGTAGTGATGAACTCTGAAGCTACATGAAGTTTGGAGGTGTGTAGTGATGATGAACTCTGAAGCTACAGGAAGTTTGGAGGTGTGTAGTAGTGATGAACTCTGAAGCTACATGAAGTTTGGAGGTGTGTAGTGATGATGAACTCTGAAGCTACAGGAAGTTTGGAGGTGTGTAGTAGTGATGAACTCTGAAGCTACATGAAGTTTGGAGGTGTGTAGTGATGATGATTTCTGAAGCTACATGAAGTTTGGAGGTGTGTAGTGATGAACTCTGAAGCTACATGAAGTTTGGAGGTGTGTAGTGATGAACTCTGAAGCTACATGAAGTTTGGAGGTGTGTAGTGATGAACTCTGAAGCTACATGAAGTTTGGAGGTGTGTAGTGATGATGAACTCTGAAGCTACATGAAGTTTGGAGGTGTGTAGTGATGAACTCTGAAGCTACATGAAGTTTGGAGGTGTGTAGTGATGATGAACTCTGAAGCTACATGAAGTTTGGAGGTGTGTAGTGATGAACTAATCTGAAGCTGCATGAAGTTTGGAGGTGTGTAGTGATGATGAACTCTGAAGCTACATGAAGTTTGGAGGTGTGTAGTGATGAACTCTGAAGCTGCATGAAGTTTGGAGGTGTGTAGTGATGAACTAATCTGAAGCTGCATGAAGTTTGGAGGTGTGTAGTGATGAACTCTGAAGCTGCATGAAGTTTGGAGGTGTGTAGTGATGATGAACTCTGAAGCTACATGAAGTTTGGAGGTGTGTAGTGATGAACTAATCTGAAGCTGCATGAAGTTTGGAGGTGTGTAGTGATGATGAACTCTGAAGCTACATGAAGTTTGGAGGTGTGTAGTGATGAACTCTGAAGCTACAGGAAGTTTGGAGGTGTGTAGTGATGATGAACTCTGAAGCTACAGGAAGTTTGGAGGTGTGTAGTGATGAACTAATCTGAAGCTACATGAAGTTTGGAGGTGTGTAGTGATGAACTAATCTGAAGCTGCATGAAGTTTGGAGGTGTGTAGTGATGATGAACTCTGAAGCTACATGAAGTTTGGAGGTGTGGAGTGATGAACTAATCTGAAGCTGCATGAAGTTTGGAGGTGTGTAGTGATGATGAACTCTGAAGCTACATGAAGTTTAGAGGTGTGTAGTGATGAACTCTGAAGCTACATGAAGTTTGGAGGTGTGTAGTGATGATGAACTCTGAAGCTACAGGAAGTTTGGAGGTGCGTAGTGATGATGAATTCTGAAGATACATGAAGTTTGGAGGTGTGTAGTGATGATGAACTCTGAAACTACATGAAGTTTGGAGCTGTGTAGTGATGATGAATTCTGAAGCTACAGGAAGTTTGGAGGTGTGTAGTGATGAACTCTGAAGCTACATGAAGTTTGGAGGTGTGTAGTGATGAACTAATCTGAAGCTACATGAAGTTTGGAGGTGTGTAGTGATGAACTAATCTGAAGCTACATGAAGTTTGGAGGTGTGTAGTGATGATGAACTCTGAAGCTACATGAAGTTTGGAGGTGTGCAGTGATGAACTAATCTGAAGCTACATGATGTTTGGAGGTGTGTAGTGATGAACTAATCTGAAACTACATGAAGTTTGGAGGTGTGTAGTGATGAACTAATCTGAAGCTACATGAAGTTTGGAGGTGTGCAGTGATGAACTCTGAAGCTACATGAAGTTTGGAGGTGTATAGTGATGAACTCTGAAGCTACATGAAGTTTGAAAGTGTGTAGTGATGAACTCTGAAGCTACATGAAGTTTGGAGGTGTGCAGTGATGAACTCTGAAGCTACATGAAGTTTGGAGGTGTATAGTGATGAACTCTGAAGCTACATGAAGTTTGAAAGTGTGTAGTGATGAACTCTGAAGCTACATGAAGTATTTACCATTTAACTGTTCAATTATTTTACAGTTAACACCACAACTCCTATGAGTGTTTCTAAATCTACACCTAAAACCAACCAAACCAAGGGAGGTAAGAAAATATATATTTTTTTCATCTCAATGCTTATAATTCAGTAACTACATAGAAAACAAGTAATTTATCCTGAGTTATTAATAGCTGTTATTAAACTGGTGCATTTTATGCATTTAACATCTTATCTTATGAACATTTATTTTTGTTGTGATCTGCCTGAGCCTAACTGAGCCTTAAATAAGCCTAAAAAGATGCGTAAAAAGTTATATAACTTCCATTTCTATAATCTTTGACTATCAAATACAAGACAAGACACTAAGGGACAAGATAATGAAAAAAAAAGTTAGAAGCTGAGCACACCTTTTCAAAGACATCTAGCCTTGTAGAGAAAACTTTCCTGGTCAAACGAGACAAAAAAAAAATCTGTTGTTTGGCGAAATTTACTAGAGGTTTGTTTGTAGATGTAAAACTGAGACATTCAACACCAAAAAAAAACCCCATGGTGGTGGTAGTGTTTAATTAAACAATGATTAATTAAACACTTGTACATATGTCACCAAAACACAATACACTATTCTTATGAGAAAGAGAGAACCTTTATAAAAAAATCCAATATATTTTCCACTTAAATGTTTAATTATTCTATAGATAACGACATAAAACATACGAATGTTTCAGCAAAAACTCAAACCACACCCAAAACCAACAAGAATAAGGAAGTAAGGAAGAACACACCAGGAAACATCTTAAATTTACAGGCCTTTTAAACCCGAAGGTGTATAATTCAGTAATTATATAAGCAAATTGTCACACCTTTAGCCCTTTATGTCTTTTCAGTATTTTTCAGTTCCTGTCCTGCTTCTCAGACTGTTGCTGTTTTCCTACCCCATGTGCTCTGTAAGCACATGGCCCTGTCTCCGCCCTAACCCCACCCTAGACATTAGTGTTGTAGACCTTGTGTCTTTGTGTTTGTAACCCCGCCCCCTCGTTACCGGTCTCAGGTGTTTCTCATCCTCCTTGTGTTTAAAAACCCCTTTGTTTCAGTGTTTCTTGTGGAGTCTATTGTGTTCCATGTATTCCAGGTTTCTTTTTTCCTATGTTTTGAGTGCTTCTGTCAGGTCTGTAGAGTTTTGTGCTGCTTGTTATATAAAAAATAAGAGACCACCTAAAAATGATGAGTTTCTTTGATTTTACCAAATAAAAAAAAAACCTCTGGAATATAATCAAGAGGAAGGTGGATGATCAATCAAGCCATCAAACCAAACTGAACTGATTGGATTTTTGCACCAGGATTAAAGCAGCATAAAGTTATCCAAAAGCAGTGTGTAAGACTGGTGGAGGAGAACATGATGCCAAGATGCATTAAAAAATGTGATTAAAGACCAGGGTTATTCCACCAAATATTGATTTCTGAATATTTTTTTGTTTGCATTATTTGATTTTTTTCTGTTATTTCTGCCATATTTTATTTTCTGCAAATAAATGCTCTAAATTACAATATTTCTATTTGGAATTTGGGAGAAATGTTGTCTGTAGTTTATAGGATAAAACAGCAATGTTAATTTTACTCAATTAATTAATTAATTAATCAATTAATCAGAGAAACTGATTCAGAAACTGAAGTGGTCTCTTATTTTTTTTTCCAGAGCTGTTTATATCATATATATATCATATAAGTAAGACTAGATCATAGTTTTTATGATTTCAACTGTACCATTTTAGTGATTCTGTGCTCACTGCAGCCTCAGCTTTCTGTTCTTGGCTGAAAGAAGTCAAATCTGAACTGCACTTTTGCTGCATGATTGGCAGAATATGTACATTATTTGCATGGATGTGTTGACATGTTTTAATCCAGATTTTATTTCAATAGATAAGCAAACTCCCGGACCAAAAAAACCTCCAACAGAATCTCCAACAACACCTCCAAAAGTAAAAACCACCCAAACCACCCCAAATAAACACAAAAGTATGCAGTCAATGATACTATTTTGTGTGTAGTGTTATGGAAAACAGTGAGTTGCTCTATGTATAAAATTTAACTCACATTAGATGAGTATATTATAATCTAATGTGATTTGGCTAAATGATTCAGTATAGTTCATTTTAAAACCTTAATGTTTCACCTTTTCCTGGTGTTTCATTTCTGGGAGGAATCCAGCCTCACTGCTATAGCCTTCAGAGTATGTTTAACATGAGTAAATTTCAGTACACAAAGAAATGTGTTCCAGAAAAAGCAGGACACTTTTAACATAATATTAGAAAAGACTCAAATATTAAAGAGCAAAATCCAAATGAATGCGTTATCAGCAAATTTGGTATAATATTAACTGAAAAAAAAATGATTTTTACTACAAATTTTACTGTACAAATCATATTTCATAATAATATTACACTGTTTATTAAGTCGTGTCATGTGAGTTTGAGAAAATACTCTGTATATTTTGTGTCTGTTTTTTTATTTGTTTGTTTACTTTGTTTTGTTTTACAAAATGAACCAAAAAAACAATGATTCCTCTAATTTTATGCTGAGATATGACTCTCAGATAAAAATAAAATTCTCGTATTTGTTAAAAATAGAGAACAAGTGTTTTACGGGTGTTAGAAATTACCTGTAAAAATGTGAGAATTTTTTCGGACATCCCTGCTACCAAAAAGTAGCCTTTTTTGTGACTTTTTTTGTTATATTTAATAATTGTATTAATGTTGTGAACCTTGAGTGGGATGTTAGTATTAGTTTTGTTAAGCTTTATTTTTTTGTGTTCTTTTATGTTGTACAAATGTGTGCATATTTTATCATACTTATATATATGTATTTTTTTTTTTTTTGAGTTTATAGATTTTAAATAAACAGTAAAATAACGTAGATTTGAACGTAGAGGAAATTTGTGTATTTGAATGAGACAAAAAAAATTGTTGGCGATAATGACTAGAGGTTTGATTACGTACATTAAGTACAACTGAGACATTCAACACCTAAAAAAAACACTGTATCAGCTGTTAAGCATGGTGGTGGTAGCATCATGGTTCATTGTAGCATGTATTTGATTCACTGCACACTTATACACACTATTCTTATGAGAAAAAGAGAATTTTACTTCAAAAGGTTTCTTTAACAGTAAAATAATGTAGATTTTCATAGGAAATTAGTGTATTTTGAACACGTTTTACTGTTAAACCTAAATTCAAACTTTAATTTAACAGAATTATATTAGAGAAATGTGTTAAAAACTGTCATTTTCTAGCAGCAGGGTTACTGATTTTTGACAACTATATTTATATTTACCTTATAATATATAATATATGAATATTAGGCGAGAGGGTCTAATGATGCAGTGAACCAGATCCACTGCACAATTTACACTATTTATACTGTAAAAATCTTTATTAATGTAAAATAAGTTACATTGTGATGTAGGTATGAAAGCACCCTTACAGTCTTACATATGCTGAACACTTTTACACTGTTCTTAATCTGCTGAATCTTCACAGATGCTCATCTGAGGATTTAATTGAATTTAATAGTACATTTAATTTATTATTTCATGTCAACCATTTACTTATATAATATAATGTTGTTTCCACAGATGGATCCAGTGCCAGCATAAGTAAGTTTTCATTTAAAATTCATATAAACACAATTCAGAAACAAATATTACGATATTTAATAGAATTGAAGCTGAACTCTACCTTTTCTTGTTTTGATATTCTTCAGCATACATCATCATCATCCTCGTCATCATCTTGTGTATTACTGGAGCCATTGGTTTCTGCTGTTATCAGAACAAAAGCAGGGTAAGAACCTTACTTTAAAAAAGTTAATATATGTAATTTTCTTTTTTTGTGCTTTTGACAGTTATAAACTGTAATAAACTGTAATAAACTATTGTGAATATACTCCGATTCTGAATTTTCACAGTTTTATTTCACATTTAATGAATGTTATATACGGTGGCCGAGAAAGCCCAGCGCAGTGCAAATTGAAAAGCGCTGCAAAAGCACAAAACACATCCATCAAAATTACAACACAGGCGCTGCAAATAGAAAAACGCGCTGCAAATAGAACCACAACACAACGGAAGTGAGTCACAACACAACTGAATTTTCCCGGGGGACCTTAAAAGATGCTGTACCAGCTGTATACAAAGGACAATAAGTGGCAAACAAGCTTCTGAAAAGTAAGTAATGTTTATTACCTGTGATTACCACGGTTGTGTGCATATTATTAAAAGTTCTGCTTCACAAAACGCCTTGTTTGCCACTTATTGTCCTTTGTAAACATAGTGAAGTCCGAGACGTTACTGAAGACGCAGCTTAGCTGGTACAGTATCTTTTAAATTCAGTTGTGTTGTGACTCACTTCCGTTGTGTTGTGACTCACTTCCGTTGTGTTGTGGTTCTATTTGCAGCGCGTTTTTCTATTTGCTGCGCCTGTGTTGTAATTTTGATGGATGTGTTTAGTGCTTTTGCAGCGCTTTTCAATTTGCACTGCGTTGGGCTTTCTCGGCCATCGTAGTTATAGCCTAAATGTATTTATTTTTATCTTGTTTGGCAAAGAAAAAAAAACTACTGCAATTTAAAACTACTTCCTATTTAAAACATATCATACCAGACAGACCAACAAAGCACATACGTAGATTAACCACAGTTCAATTCGAATCATTTACCTCAGTAGTGCTGTTTTAATAAAAAAGTAAGCAGTGCAACTCAAATCACATGTGAGAGAAGATTACACAGTGCACATCCTAGTGGCTTATAAGTACTAATTACTATCATTAACTAGTTTTTTACTATATTTTGTATGTGGCATGTATACAATATAAAAGTTAAAATATAAAAGTTAAACGTAAAAGTTTATAAAAGTTGAGTATACTCAAATATCCATGATACAGTTTCAGAAATGTGTATATATATATTTGCTTTTTTGTTATGCTGATATTTTTCTGATTATCAAACAAACTTTAATATCAGACAAAGATAACCTGAGTAAATATTAAAAGCACTTTTTAAAATGATAAGTATATTTATCAAAGGAAAAAAATAATAATTGTATTACATTTTACATACATTTCTTTCTCATTATTTATAAAGAAAAATAAATTAATAAAAAAAATGTCTTGGTTGCCAAATATTCAGTACAACAAGTAACAGTTGAACTGTTGTTTGAATCCTGTTGGAGATGTTATGTTGTATTGTTCACTGTTTGACTTTCTTTGTTAATTTCAGTTTCTTTTATCAGTTCAATTTTCTGAGCTATAGCTTAGATTATAATTATATTAATTATATTATTTAACATAACATATTTTTTTTCTTTTTTATTATACAGCACTTAGGTTGAAAGTTGATGTCTTTTAAATGTGTTAATTAAACAAATCTGACCTGACTTGACTTAATAGACAATATTAATCTATTCATATTAATTGATTAATTAATTAATATCTCTTTCAGACCTTCTCTCTAGACAGAAGCAGTAAAAGTGAAGATGCTCATATTCCCCTCAGTACAGTGGAGCCGGAAGTGTTTGAAGCCAGCGCGTCTAAAGGTACTTTAACCTTATTTATCACATGATAAATATGTTTATATACAAATATTTGAAAAAATCTCTTAAAACTTACAAAACATATTTAGTTTTAGACTGTAGACTTCACAGAAATCATATTTTCCAGCTTAATCAATTATTATTTTTACTTTTATGCATGTGTTTACCCTTTTATTGTCTATTCCGATGGACAACAGGTCTCAGTTAGTGTTATATGCAGTAAAACATTTAAATACATGATGTCCATTGTAATGGACACCTCAGCTGAATATGCAGACAATATGAGAAAAAATGATATAAAAATATGAAATTAATATTAATATTAATAATAATAGCTGAACAGTGGGTGTGAAGGATGTGATGTCACTGACATCAAAGGTTATTTTTGTAGGAGGGGTGGGGTTCTCTCAAGATGACAGGGTGGATAGGGTGGATCCTCGGACAGGTTTAAATAGATAGATATATTTATAAATATAATAAATAATCATAATAATTAAGATGTTTAATTATATTTTTTTTCCTTTAATTTTTTTTTTTTTTAAATGTGTTACTTTTTAACAACTTTTTAATGTGTTAAAAAAATGTTCTCTATTTTGGGATCAAGTTATTTTTTTATTTTATTTTACTTCAACAGTTACCAAAAATGTAATTCTACACAGGGATGTGCACAGGAATCTTGAAGGGCAGTTGCTCTAACCTGAAGAAAGGGCACCCCACCCCAAAAAGGGTCTCTCTCTCTCCTGTATTCGTCTCTTTTCCCTGGGTATTTTGAATATTCTGCTTTAACACAACGTGCATGTGAATAATTCGAATAGTGCTTTATGTCCGTCGTTCATCTTGCTTGATAAAATGAAATGTTATCAGCTGCATGTAACTTAGTTTGGTTAGCCTCCCACAAAACAACCTGAGCCGTGTAAAACGTTGACTGCAGGCTAGCTGGCTGTCGGGGTTTTTTTTGCTACCTAAACGTGGTACAGTAGGTGGCTGTCAGATTATTTAGGATCACTAAACGTCCTAATCTCGACGACATCTGATTTTAGAGCAGTTGATTGTGATCATGTCTTGTAATACTGTGAAGCTACATTTCAAGCTCACCTTCAGGGCAGTTGCTCTACTCCCACGCCATCTTCAAACTCCTGCTAGTCGGCTAAAGCGCCGCCTGGTCGTGTGCTGCGCTTTTTTTCTTCTTCTGAATCTGAATCTGAATGAGTGACTCTGAAAACGTTGTTTTATGAAACGTCAATCAAAATTACGAATTATAAAGAAAATCTTGTTGAAATATGAAATCATATTTGCCTATATTATTTTTTCCCCTCCCTCGGAAGGGCAATATCAGCCAAGGACGGCAAAAGGGCAGTTGCCCAAGCACATTGGGCCATGGTGTCTGCACGTCACTGATTCTACAAATGTCACTTCCTTACCCTGTTCCCTTCTGTGCTCGTGTTTCTCTGTGTTTGTGTAGCTTTTCCCTCTCTGCATGTTCCTCCACCACAAAACTCATTCTTAATCTGTCCCTTACATCCCAACAGATTTGCTTCTAAATAGATCATTTGGCTTCATGAATTTGATCTCTGGACATTTTTAACATTGATATAGTAGCTGTGATAGCCAGTATTGGATATTTATGGATATATATGAGATTATGTGGGGAAAGCCACCTCTGATAGATAAGTTTAGACCGGCAAGCCATACCTTCCTTTGTTTTTCTGTTAGATTTAACTTGAATGAATCATTTATCAATAGTAATGCTGGAGCCACTGGGATTTCTTGTTCTACAATTGAAGACAGTATAGTAGTAACACTCGTCCAAAGGTCATGAACTTTTCTACAGTCCCACACCATATCGTCACTGTCCAATGAAAAACCAAGATCTCCAAAACAGCAACTTTCCAGAAGTTAAACTTTCAATGGGAGTCAATAGAAAAAAAGACTTAATTTCAGGTCATTTTAAAGTATTTCTATTGATCCATTCATCAGGAAATTTTGGCACAGTGTAAGGGACAGTTTGTGTGTTCAAACTAGGTTGTAAACTAAAACTCCACAAAACTGGAGATACTTGTTTTTCATTGGACAATGACGATTTGCAAAAAAAAAAAAAAAGTTTTTATTTGTTGTTGTGCACAATAATTACAGTAAGGATCTTTTGAAGCTTGAAGTAACACTCTGAGTTCATACAGTCTTGGAAAACCTGGAAAAGTCATGGAATTTTGAAAATAGCAATTTCCAGGCCTGGATGAATTTTGAAAAAATTTAAATACCCAAAAAGTTTTGAAAAAGTTACGGAAATTAGGTCTACAAATCTTTGTGTTTCAATTTATCAATGGAGAAAATCTATTTTGAGCTAACAAATACATCAGCTCAGAGTTAATTCAGTAATTTTAAGCCTACACAATGGAGCTCTCAGGATCTAACACACTTTTTACTATTATAGATTGTGTGTCAACATTTTTCTAAGATTCATTTTAGAGCTCAATTTTGATTATAGTTTTAGTTGCTTTTTTGGTTTTATTGTCCATGTCTGCACTGAAGTTTTGGTCATGGAAAATCATATGATCAAAAAACTTTTCCTCATGGTCATGGAATAATCATGGATATCTATTGTTTAAAAAGTGTTTGAACCCTGAACAGTGCAGACATGACAGTAAAAATACCTTTCTACATCAAAGAAAAATGTATAAAACTTATAACAAATGTATTAAAAAAAGTAAAGAATAACATTCCTCTATTTGTGTAGTAATCTGTAATTTTATAGTAAATATTGAAAAAAAGTATTGTTATACAGTGTTTGTATGAAATTTAACTATGTCATTATATATAACTATACTGTTATTAAAAAGGCACGTTATGTTGATTCTGACCCCATTAAAATCAGTTTTATATCTGTTTTCCTACAGATATGGAAACCTTTACTGCGACTGAAACCTCTGGAACAGTTGAGAGCTCCCCACCGGCCGAGGCTGTGGAGAAAAAGGAAGAGGAAAAAGGTGAGTAGTGCTTTTATTTTACAAGTAAAGAAGCTAAAGACTCTATTCAGTTTACTGAAGGTCTAAACTGGAGAAATGTGTAAGTGCGATTGCAAGCTTAAATGGTTTCCACTTTTCCACAGGTGAAAGCAATGTGTTTTTGTTGTCTGATTGTGGTTTGTGGTTGCCGTGGCGTTACTAGGTAGTTGCTAGGCGGTTGCTATGATGCTGCTTCATGAGGTGGTTTCTGCGGTGGTGCTTAATGCTTGCTAGATAAATGTGTGTCATGTTGATAAGTGGTAAATAAGCAGTTTTGTTGCTGGGCGGATGCTGTGGTATGCCAGGTGGCTGCTATTGTATGTTAGTGTGTATCAAAGATAGCTTTGATAAATGTTCAATTAATTGAGATATTGGTTTAAAATCACTTAAATCGCTCAGCAGTACTTTAAGCTATCTCTTGTGAAAAGGAAGTATGCCTAAGAGCATTAAAAGTATGTTCAAATTAGGTAAAGAATACTAAAATGCATTTTCAATTTAATATACTTTATGAAAATACACATTAAATATACTTTCTCTGTATTTCCAAAACAAAAATATTTTCAAGACATGCTTTAAATAATATGTTGTGTTGATAAAAATATATATAGTGTATAGTATATAGAAATAAATACTGTTTAAAGTGCACTTTAATGTTTTTTTTCCCAGTAGCACTTAGCTGTACACAATGTATGCATCAATATGCAAATTAGTACACTTACAGTATACTTTAAGTAGATTAAAAAAATCTACTTAAGCTCACAAAAGCACCCAAAAGCACAATTTAATGCTTTTATATTTTGTTTAAATATAGTTTAATTACAACTAAAATATACTTAAGTTGCCATGTTCTAAAATAGTACATTTAGTATGTATTTAAGTACATATTTTAATTTTAAAAAGTGTGTACTTTTCCATGCTAAGTATATATATATTTTTAAATATACTTAATACACCTTTCTTTTACAAGCGTGATCTCAAAATTGTACTAAATTCTACTATTGTACTGTTGTACTAAATCCATATAAATACATTTTTAGGATCAATAAAAAGATCAAAATGTTCATTTAAATTGAGAGAATTGAGTTTTGTTGACACAAATATGAGCTCTTCTTCTACACTGATATACTACTGAAATGTATGTGTGATAAAAAAGACAGCAATTAAAAATATATTACATTTTTCTTAGAATTTTTATTAGTATTAATTCATTAAGTCTGGAAAGAGATGCCTTTAGACACTGTTTCCTCTGTTGAAAAGCGCAGAAGCGCTGCGCCGTTAAGATACCAACTCACCAAAGTCAGAGCGCACCTGGCTTTTAAAGGGAATAGCAAGTGAAGTGCTGATTGGTTTTATTTCACAGTACCCCCCCAAACACACCTTTCGAGCTGCGCAAGGCATACTCTTCCTGTTGTTACGATAGCAAAGACACATTGACGCCCTAAATCAACCTGCAGGGTGCACAATTGATGGCTTGCCTAAAGATCACTAATTATTCATGGGTGTGTTTTGGGTGTAACGTAAAATAAACCAATCAGTGTGTCACTTGCCATTCCCTTTAAGTCTCTCCGACTTTGGCGCGTTTCAGATCTTAACAGTGCATCACTTTTGTGCGTCTCAGCAGAGGATACTGACCTGCTTGTTCACGCTGTGAAGATACACCAGCAGCTTATTTAAGGGAACAGTAATGTTATTTTATTCTTTATTCACTTTATTGTTGAGGTAAAAGTACGCGTGCTGAGGGCGCACGGTGCACACAGTGCTACTGTGTGGCTAAGATAGGATTGGGTGGCTGACTGTTGACTGTTATCAGGGTTTCAATGAGTCAGTGGCGCACTTGTATTTCCTGCCACCAAGATAGAAACACACCTGAATACACCTCACTTCCAGACCACCACGCCTACTGTACTGTAGAACTACTGTAGAACAGTAGTTACACTGTTATTACATGATTGTTAATGTGTAACTATGCAGTTATTACAGACACTTATTATATAAATCAATTTGGAAACCTGCTCCTCAGATCCCTAAAAAAACTCACATGACTGAAATTGATTAAAACCATTCATCAATATTAAACTCTGGTAACCAGCTACATATGTGTGCCATTGGGTACACTATAAATATAAGGTAGCAGTATATAAAGATGAGTGAAAGTTTAGACCTCATCACTTTATTTGTCTAAGCTTCAGCATCTGAGAATAGACCTGAATACAGTGTGTTCACAGTTCCAGATAAAGATGCGCTATTCTACTTCCTCTTTAGCTGAAAAAGACAGAAGGAAGTTGGTTTTGAACTTTGTTAGCTCATCTACATTTCTTCATTTTTAACACGTCTCTTATCTACATTCACACATAGTTCTGCATGTGCAGAGCTGAGACAGTCTTATATAGCTTTATATATTTGGTACCATGCATAATATCAGGCATGCAGTAGACAGATACAGTATAAAGCCCTCAGTATTGAGTTTTGAATAATGTGGTGCACACACTATAATCCAAAGGCTTTTGGTATGTCAAGTAAAATGCAATTCATCTAAAATAAAACATGCAACGAAGTACTTATACAGAGTAGTATATTTACCCTGGTTGAAAAGTTTATGTTTTTAAAGCAGCTTTTTGCAAAAAAATTGGTATTTCTAGCTTTACTTGGACAGTGCAATGCTTTGAACCACCCCTAAAGACCACACTTTACACGTGCATTTCTGGACAACCTAAAAAATATGCAGCACATTTGGCGCGTTCGTATCTTAACAGCATGACGCTTTGTGCATCTCAGCAGAGGATACTGACCTGCTCGTTCACACTGTGAAGGTACGCTAATTTAAGCAGCTAATTTAAGGGAACAGCAATGTTATTTTATTCTTTATTGTGTTTATTGCTGAGGTAAAAGGCTGGATTTGTGCTCTGCTGTGTGTTTATTTGTGTGTAAGGAGTGGCGGTGTTCCTACATGGCTAACACAGGACTTAGCAGCTGACTGTTGTCAGGGTTTTAATCAGTCACTGGAGTACCTGTATTTCCTGCTGCCAATAACAGCAAAAAAGGCAAGTGTTAAATTAACTCCCACAGAGTTGATTTTAACTCTTTTTCAGGGTTTATATAGGTCCACACTCTTTGGAGTTAAATCAACACTTTCAAAATAGTTAAACATTTAACACCTCGTCCTTTTTAACTCACATTTGTATTTCTTTAACTTCCTAAATTGTTACACTAACACTGGAAAGAGTTAAAAAAAATTATAAATGAGAAGAAGATTAGTCAATTGATTTGACTTTTTATTATTTAATTATTATTCAGGACAGGTTAGCGTGTAATTTTCCATTGTATTTTTTAGTGCATTACCAACACTTTATCACAATTTACTGTACAAAGGATGGTAACTTGCTCTTATAGCCTACAATATATTGGCCTTACAAACAACCATTAAAAAAAATATATAACACAATACCCAATGGAAGGTAGCCCTTTTGGGCAAGATTTCACACTGATGGTAAGTTAGGATCTGGGGCACACACCTATTATGCAAATAACGTGTTTAACTGGGTGGAGTTTAATTAAATCTCTGTGGAGTTGGCCAGTGTTAATTGGGTTAAGTGGGATTAACACTGAAATATTCAACTCTGTCAAATAACTCCAACACCGAACACCATTTAACTCTGAAAGAGTTAAAATTACACTTTGAGAGTGAAAATCAACTCTCAGCTGTTTAACTCTGAAATTTCAACTCTCCTGTTTTTGCTGTAAAGAGAGAAACACACCAGAAATGTACCTGAACACACCACACTTCCACATCACCACAGCCATCAGTGTAGATTTATTTCTAAACTCCAACACTATTTCAACAGCGCGGGCGCAAGGCTTGAAAATAGACTGTTAAGGGGGTGTAAGATAGCAATGAGTATCATAACGTGCCGTGCACAGGGTGTATGATGTACGATGTGGTAGAATAATATTATAGGATTTTACACTAATACTACTATGCCCCTAATATTGTTTTTGTCAATATTTGACCTGTTTCCTGTTGTTTTAAGCTGTTATTCTAAAATAAGAAAATGCTACATGCTAGTGTTGTTTTAAGGCTGAACTCATATCTGCATTAATGATCTGTGGTCTGAAGTGTTGAGCAGAAATTGAACTGAAGATCTCAGGCTTAAGTTCTTAATTAGACGACATGAAACAGAAACTCTTTTTACACTTTGAAAAGCAATGAGCTGCTACTTTATAATTCTAAAAATAAAAGAGCAAAAAAGAATGCTTGGTGAAGACTTTATAAAAAAAATATTTTTTACATGTCATGTTGTTGACCTGAGGCAACATAGCGCCTTTGGCTTTTACACCATTCTATATAATACCACATATTTATGTTTATTTATTTAGATATAATGTTTTCAGGTTTTCCATTTTTTATGGTGGTTACTCCTCTTATTATAAATGCACAGTCTGCACTGAGTGTAGACATTCAGAGCTGTTTATTGTTTAAATAATTAATGTATCAGGACACACCTGGGCAACAAAACACACCTGACTGTCACATGTTCCAATGCTTTTGCTCACGAGAAAAAAAATGGGTGTTTCAGACAGGAGGTGCTATCTTCTGAACTGCACTGAAAAAAAATGATGAGCAAAATTTACTTTTAAAAAGTTTTTTTTTTTTTTGCTTTTTTGTTACCACTTTAAAATAAGACTACCTTTATAAAGGGTTTATAAATGGTTTACAATTAATTTATTAATGGTTAATAACTAGGTTGTAAATGCCTTAAAAATCATTAATAATCAGTTATAACACATTTTTAAGGCATTTACAACCTAATTAGTAACATTAATAAACTAATTGTAAACTATTTATAAACGCTTTATAAATGTAGTCTCATTTTAAAGTGGTACCAGAGTAAATAACTGAAATCAACTTCAGTCAATTCTTTCTTTTATTAAACTTTACTTAATGTATTTTTGCTGAATCAATCCTTTCTTTTAGTGACCTTTACTTAATTTCTCCTTACAATATTACCTAATTACAATGACTTAATTGATAAAATATTACTAAAATAATTTATGATACATGATATATTATCATTTCTGAAATTCAAATATTTTTATTTAAAACACACATTCAAATATTTACATAAACTCAAGTATTTATTTTGTAAACAGACCAAGTCTCACTGTCTCAACACATGGATGGCATCAGTGCCAGATTAACACTTTCTGAGGCCCGGGGCTAATTACCAGGATGAGGCCCTTCATTTCATGTTCTGATGCATGACCTCACACAAACACACGGACACATCAGCGACAGCGTACACAGTACCAATCTATAACAGACTACCGTTTAATGTGAACTGGTAAAATGATTTCAATTCAATTTAGGGTTGGGCGATGTCTCTTTAGCTGGCAGATGACGATGTTTACATGGAAACATCGCGATGGACGATGATATCGTGTGGGGTGTGGGTTGAATAGAAATAACTAAAAACTTACATTTACTATAGACGAATAAAATCTATACGCAAAAAAGGAAAAATAGGACACTTTAAAAAGATCATTAAAATGGATACATAAAAAATAAAGAATGTATATCTTATGAAGAAAAAAAATATTTAATCAATAAAATAATAAAAAATATTTCAAATGAATAAAACAATAATTAATATGCAATAAAACTCATTTAAAACACAATCAAAGGCTTTCTGATGCAAAAGAATAATAAAAGTTTCAGTTTCAGTTTCAAGTCATTGAAACAGCTCACCAAAACCTCAACCTTTCCTTTATATTTGACAATATTCGATTAACTTTACAGGTCCTCACTCATCTTCATTTATTTAACTAAACTGAGTTTTATATTATTGTATTATATTATTTATATTATTATTATTTGTAGCCCTGCGCTGAATTCATCTCCGCGCTGCGGAAGAGCGAGAGAGAGAGAGAGAGAGAGAGAGAGAGAGAGAGAGAGAGAGAGAGAGAGAGAGAGAGAGAGAGAGAGAGAGAGCGCGCAGCGCATCTTTGCTGGTGGTAGCTGCTACAGCAGGCTGACTACTCCACGTTGGTTAATTTGGGTGTTTTCTGTAATAATTCTGTCGCTCTTTCCTTTTTTATTGCTTGTAATTTTCGTTTTTTAAATTATTTTTTGTCATTTGACATTCAGCGACCAGAAGCCCCCCTAGTGGCGAGGCCCGGGACTGCAGCCCTTTCAGCCCATTCTTTTAATCCGGCCCTGGATGGCATGTAATACTTTCTTTGTAGTATACTAATAAGAATGTATTGCATGCCATTTTAACTAAAATATATACATTTCAGCCCTTACCAAAATCATGAATTTAAAATATAATAATATATTTGGTACTTACTATATCTATATCTATGTCTTTATCTGCTCCAATAAATTGTATTCCATTGGTAATACTTGTGTACGTGCATTAGATAAGATGGGTGTGTGTTGCAGCGTGAAGTAGTTTAAAAGGGGGTTAAAGCAGAAAAGCAGAAACAGAACAGGGCCAATAACTACTTTACAAACGGCTGTAATGTGGACGGCTTCCAGCAGGTGGAGAGCTAAGCTTAAGATAAAATGCAAAAAAAAAAAAAAAAATGAGCCTTTTCTAACTTCCGTTTTATTATATAAAGTTCATAATAAACAGCTAAATAACTTTTACAGTACATTTTTATATTTTAACCAATTTAAAAGCTAAAAGACCCTTTAAAATCTGTGTAAAGTTCCTTAAAACACTCTGTCCTTCACTTTAACTCTTTAACTGTCCCTAAGTGACACATAGTCAACATCCTGAGAGCATCATCACTACAGGACAGTGTGTGAATCTGTGTTCGTTTATCTTACCTTATACACAGAATGTAGTTTCGCTGGGCTAAGATCTTATCTCTTCTTATCTTATGATTTTAGCCTTAAAATATTTAGTCATGTGCTTACAATAAGAAACAAACATGAATGAGCTGCTCACTGAATTTATCTGACTTAATTTTAAATTTGGTAAAAATATTCAGAATTGAGTCTGGGTTCTTAAGGGTTAAAATCGAAAAGTATTTAACTAAGTATTTAAAAGTAAACTAAGACTTTTTCAACTTTGTCTAATTTTGATCATGGTTTCAGAAGTTTGTTTATTATAATAATTATTCTTTTTATTGTTTTATTTGTTTTTTGGGGGTTAGAGATGAAAAAGAACAGCTCTATATTGCGTACACTGTAAACACTGGAAAACACTGTGTGAGTCAATGCATCAGAAAATGCAGGAAGAAACAGTATTGCAGGTTATATTTTGAATTTTGTATCAATATTTAGAATTGGGTCTGGGTTCTTTTGGGTTAAAATTTAAAAGTATTTAACAAACTAAGATTTTTATAATTTTGTCGAATTTTGTTCATGTTTTCAGAAGTTTTTTATTATTATAATAATAATACTTTTTATTGTTTTATTAGTTTTTTGAGGGTTAGAGATGATAAAAAAAGAACAGCTCTATATTGCGTACACTGTAAACACTGGAAAACACTATATGAGTCAATGCATCAGAAAATGCAGGAAGAAACAGTATTGCAGGTTATATTTTGAGTATTCAGAAATGGGTCTGGGCTCTTAAGGGTTAAAATTCAAAAGTATTTAACAAACTTTAACAAACTAAGACTTTAACAACTTTGTCTAATTTTTTATGGTTTCAGGAGTTTTTTATTATTATAACAATTATTCTTTTTATAATTTTATTCGTTTTTTTGCATTAGAGATGAAAAAGAACAGCTATTGCGTACACTGTAAACACTGGAAAACACTGTATGACTCAATGCTTCAGAAAATGCAGGAAGAAACAGTATTGCAGGTTATATTTCGCAAACTTCACATGCCCCTTTGTGATAAGATGCTGTGTCATAACTTTTTTAGTTTATTAACAGAACACATTTTACGTATTTAACTTTTGATGTTTTCTTTAACCCTTGTGTGGTGTTCATATTTTTTGTTACTTGTATTTAATTCAGAAAAATTAAGCAATTTTACATTAAAATGCTTTACACATGCTTGCTTCACCTAAATTGCAAGCAATATAAACAGCTTACATGGTTAATATTTGCCCTTTACCTTTCTTATATTACATTTCTTTTAAAAAGTGCTACTCTTTTTTTATTAGTTTTTTAATAAAATATAAAAGAAAATGAATTAAACTTAAGATATGAGTGGAAAATTTGTTTAGTTTCAAATTTACAAATGAAGCAATGTTTATTAGCCCTTGGCCAAACATACTCTATATAATATAAATGGGGGGGGGGGGGGTACGAGGGTACAGTGTGTTTATCGAAAATGTGTTTTGATATATGTTTTTCACAAAAAATTATCCAATGCCAATGAGTTTAAGTTAGAAAAAATATATTTTTTTGTATCATTTGATGAAAAATGAAAACGGGTCCCACAGACCCGAACACCACACAAGGGTTAAAGCTGATATTTCCCCTTCTGAAGTCTCCATTGCTCCACCAGCCGCTGTGTATTTGTAGCGCAGAAATGAGCCAAAGAGTCTAAAATGGTGAGAGTGTGCTGTTGTAGTGCAGAAAACGGGCCAAAGATTAGAAAAGCGGCAAGAGAGTGCTCACAGTGAAACAGCTGGATCCTCTTTTAGAGGCTGTACGTTTGACATAAGTACGTAAAGTCGTGTGACGTGGCCAGAAGAACTCCTGCAAAAGCAGAGATGGTCGTTCCAGCACACTGGTACCATTAAACACCATATTTTATCCATATTCTTCTCCACTCAGAAATACTTCTGCTTTCAGTTTAGAAACAAAATAATACAGACTGCCACTTTAATTTCATTACATTATTTTTATGTTTTTTATGTTCTTTTCTCTCTTTTATCCTCAAATTTCCAAAAAAAAAAGCCCAAACCAGTGCAAATATGATATGAAACGTTTGGGTACAATGTAATTACTGCGTTAGGATGGTAAAACTTGTGGCACTGGATTACTAATCACATGATTGTAGGTTTGATACCTGCCTCCCTTAAGCTGTTGGGCTCCAGGAGCACAGTAACAAAACCAACCCTGCAATCTGACCTCAGGATATGCAAAGAGAAGAATTTGCTTATATTCCAGTGATCAAGTTTAACGACTATTAACATGCTAATTATCTCTCAGTGAAGATATTAGTAGTACGAACAATGCAGAACTTAATTATTATACGCTCAATAACAAAAACAAACACATCCTAGATTACTGCAGCCATATA
Organism: Astyanax mexicanus; assembly: GCF_023375975.1. Classification (NCBI taxonomy): domain Eukaryota; kingdom Metazoa; phylum Chordata; class Actinopteri; order Characiformes; family Acestrorhamphidae; genus Astyanax; species Astyanax mexicanus. The sequence continues at coordinate 49,171,524 of NC_064414.1, read as the reverse complement.
TATAAATAATTACAGGTGTGACAGGTGTGATTAGACACTGGGGGCCCTATTTTAGTGATATTTAAGCTGTAGTACACCATTCAAGTGTGTATCACACAGCTGGATTTAGGGCGTCAGTGTGTCTTTGGTATCATGAGGTAGTAAAAATTATGCCTTGTACGGCTCAAACCACATAAAAAGCATGAAAAAATACTTTTAAATTAATTAATCATGGGTGTGTTTTGCACGTTACGCGAAATAAACCAATCAGTATGTAAGTTGTCATTCCCTTTAAGGGTGTTTTCACACCTGTAGTTGGTTTCTCTGGTCTGAATCAGTTGATGAGTTCGTTTACTTGGAGCGTTTTCTCCCTCTGTTTAGTCTGGTTTCACACAGGCATGAATGTAAACGCACCAAAATGCGCACCAATAAACACGCAAGCAGGCTGTGTCCTGTGATTGGTCAGAGCGTAGTCTGGCGTGGAAGTAAATATACATATACAAAAAAAGGTTTGGTACCGGACCGAGACCACCTCCTCTAGCTGGTCTCAGTCCGGTTCTTTTGATCCGCACCCGAGTGAGATTACTGTTTTCACACCTGCTCAATCGAACCACACTAAAGTTACAAACGGACCAAATAGTGCTGGTGTGAAAACGCCCTAAGAGTCAGGTGAGCTCTGACTTTGGCACATTTGTATCTTAACAGCGCGGCGCAGAGGATACTGATCTGCTCGTTCACACTGTGAAGATACACCAGCAGCTCATTTAAGGGAACAGTAACGTTATTTTATTGTTTATTCTGTTTATTCTTAAAGTAAAAGTCAGGTTTGTGCTTTGCAGTGCATGGTATTTACGAGATACGAGCACATGAACACCACCACAATCTCATATTTACCAGTGGGAAATTCTGATTTTTAGATAAGAAACTGAGTTTCCCAGTTGGGTGCATGTCAGTAACAAGAGCTCAATAAATTAATCTAATTGATTTAAATTGATATGGAAATAAATTCAATCAATTAATGCACACAGTTTGTATTGTAAACTGCTCAACACTTAAACACTTGCAGGTTGTAACTAATAAAATCACTAGCAATAAATAAAAAAAATAAAATAATAAAAAACAACTAGTATAATTCATGGTTCTAATGGAAAAAAAAACACCACTCAAATAATGCATATCTTATTCGCTTCATTCTCTTGGAGTTGGGCAAAATAGGGCAGGATAATGCTCGTCCACAAGTGTTACCCATGAGCCTTTTAAAGCTTTAAAGCAGTAATTTATTTGTTACCAGAAAGAATGTATGGAATGTGTTTTATGTAATATATTTACATTACCCAGTATTCCAAATAAATAATACACACAAGCTTTGGACCAGTTTTGTCCAACTACTGCATGTGCCAACACCCCGGATGCTAAGTATAATACAATAATCAGACCAAGCAACAACACCCTAATTGAAAAATATAAACCACATTTCTTTTAACTTACAGTTTATTTTATCAAAAACTGAAGTGACATTTCAAGCACATACATGTTGCTTCTGTTGAGTCTATTGGTGAGATACAGTATGTACTGAGTGAAAACCCCATCTCACGCTCAGGAAATGACACAATTCAAACTTGTTTTGCTTTTGAGGAACTTAAGCAACCAGGTTCTTGTCAGTTTCCACACTGTATGGTCAATGTGTCAAAATTAGCACCAACCAGAATGCACTCTCACATGCAGTGACGCATGTACTTAACTGCATTTTACATGGGCGACACAATCTTTGTGAACCCCATAGCTGAGTTATTATATAGGTTATAGTTTATTATTGCAGGGTTTTCATATGGCTTGGTTTCTTTAGCTTTGTTTTAGTGAAAAACGAGAAGGAATGCATTTGTGGAAGGAAGAAACAGCTGTCTGAAAGTCTGATGCATTTTGTTGCCTAATGTGGTGACGAACCACTACTTTAAGGGGAAGGAAAATGCACTTGACTTTTATTTATTTTTAAAAAAAATTGCATTAAAATGCCAGTAGGGAAAAAAGTACTGCATAAACTGTGTCCAGATTAATTTGATTGGAGAAACTAGTTTAGCTTTTAATAAATAAACTTGAAATTACCCAGCATCCCTGAACTTTAACACGTACCGCAGAAGCTAGAGTAGCCAAAACTGCTCCAAACAGTGCTAATAAAGCTTCAGAACTCTTCATGGTGTACACCACACACAGGAAACTACACTCTTACCAGCTCATAGTGCAATCTCCCACTATAACACAGTTATTACACAGTGGAACTATGCAAAATTAAGCAATTTTGTTGGCAATACTGCATACGTACAGGGCATACAGAGGATTGAAATTATGTAACTCTCCTTCCCAAAGTTTCAGCAAGTACAGGAAAAAATAAAAAAAAGAAGAATAAAAGCATTACTGTATTTTTTTGGACTTTTATTTTCTCTTAAAAATCAACAGTGCACCTCTGTTAGCCTTGTGTATGAATTCTATCAGTCAGGTATTAAGGAGCTGTAAAGCCACTTTGCAGAAGTACAGCGTTATTAGGTTGAGTTTTCAGTAAAGTTTCTCCAACAATAAGGCTGAGAGTAGCAGCATTAGCTTTAGCGGCTAATCGCAGAGCTAGCTCTTTTGCTGTCCAGAAGCGAGTAAATTGGACTGTAGTCTTTGTGTTTGCCATGTTAAAACAAGCTATGTGGGACAAACAGCTAGCTGATAGCATACTGGGTTACCGGAACACTTTACGTCCTGCTACGTCCTGCGGTTAGCGGCTAATGCTAATGCTGCTGCACCCAGCCTTAGTGCTGGAGAATTTTTACTGACAACTCACTCTTAGACTAAATACTGGAAATCAAAGCTTACTGTAAATAAACGGAAGTGCTTTATTCACCCAAAAAACAGTTTTCAGGAGAGAAATCTGTGTAGATGAACATGACGTAGATGAAAGAAACACTTGACGTTTTTTTTTTTAAGAATCTTAGTTTTATTTATTTTAAAGGGACTAAAAGCTGAATGGTCAGGTAGGTCAGTCAGACTGGATTATAAAAGATTAAATATCTACTAATAAATATAAAATCAGTCAGTTTAGCAAAGTCACTAACTAAACAATACAGTCCAGAATGTTGCATTGTACAGTAACAGTCAAATGTTTATATAATAATAAAATATATAAAAATAAATCAAATAATTAGCAATGTAGCTAGTAATAAAATATTCACACTGCATGTTTGGATTTTTTTGAATAATTATTATTTTGGATATTAATTGAATAATTAAACAGCAAGCAACAAATAAATACAAGCACAAAAATCAGATTGGGAAGCATCCGTTTTGCTTGATACTCAAGATTAATGCTGTAGACTTGGGACTGAGGGTATCGACTTTTAGACACATCCTCATTTAATTTACTGCTTTCTCCTTAATTCGTATAATCCGGTTCCTCACAACATCTGCAGAACTTTCTCACACAGTCAGCAGTAAGACTAATTACTAGTGGTGCTGAAGCTAATGACAGTCGTTGGGTCTCTTTGGTGCGGCGACAGTGGATTAGAGTGTGAAGATCAGGAAGCACAAGGAGAGCACAGTGTGGAAAAGTGATGCTAAACGAGAGAAAGGGCAGGAATGCTGGGGAGGAACAGTGATGTGGTTAGCTGGAGCGGTGAGTCAGAAGCTGCAGTCTGTTATAGTGAGCTGAGTAATAACGGGGTGTCTCGCTTTTCCCACCTGGACCAGCTGCCGCTCCTCAGCAGACCCTGCAGGATCCAGCAATCACACACTGCATTTACTTTAGCTGTTCCAGCGCTACCATTAACAATTACGCTGGAAGTGAGTAAGTGGGAAAGGGCTGGAGAAACAGAGTGACCGTGGGAGGAGAGAGCGCTGGTGTCTGGAGGAACGGCGGCATCTGTAATGATTTTTTATGTGATGTCTTCATGAAGTGAGCGCTGCTTTCTCATTACGAGGAGCTGCTGTACCTGTAGGTGATAGGTAGTGAGGGAATGATGGGATCCAATGAAAGGGTCCCAAAAACATTCTCAAACAGAAAAGTTTTGGAAGAGAGTAGGGGTTAATTGCTGTACATTTATGTAGATGCAAAAAGCTTGATATTGGTCAATTGTCTTATTCATGTGTAGTTTTGGAGAAGCTTTAAGCTTAAATTATTACCTAAATTAACTATAGCTCACTCTTTTAAAAGGTTAGAATACCAAATATCTTCGCTGTCCAATAAATCTCTAAAAAAAAAAAAATTACAGGAGAGAGAAAAAAACTTCTAAACTTTCAATGGAAGTCAATGTAAAAAATACTTTATTTCAGATCATTTTTAAGTATTTGAGAGAAAGCGTTATAATGTGAGATACTGTCTCTGGTTCACTTCGGTTATAGTACATGCCAAAGATCAATATCAGTACGCCAGTGCCAGTGATTCACTTTATTATTTATTATTATTTTTATTACACCAACACACCCTAAATCCATCTGTGCAATACAAAATTGACCGGTGCGCCATAGATTGCTAGTGTTGCCAGTGATAATGTGCACAATGGTATTGTGCAAAATGTATACAGTGTATCACAAAAGTGAGTACACCCCTCACATTTCTGCAGATAAGTATTTAAGTATATCTTTTCATGGACAGCATTTGGACGTGACGCTGAGCATGTGCACTCAGCTTCTTTGGACGACCAACGCAAAGTCTGTTCTGAGTGGATCCTGCTCTTTTAAAACTCTGGATGATCTTGGCCACTGTGCTGCAGCTCAGTTTAAGGGTGTTGGCAATCTTCTTGTAGCTTTGACCCTCTTCATGTAGCGCAACAGTTCGTCTTTTAAGATCCTCAGAGAGTTCTTTGCCATGAGGTGACATGTTGGAACTTTCAATGACCAGTAAGAGAAAGTGTGAGAGCTATACTACAAAACTGAACACACCTGCTTCCTATGAACACCTGAGACATAGAGACTTAGTAACACTAGCGAGTCACATGACATTTTGGAGGGAAAATGACAAGCAGTGCTCAATTTGGACATTAAGGGGTTTAGTTTCTTAGGGGTGTACTCACTTTTGTTGCTGGTGATTTTATACAATAATGGCTGTATATTGAGTTATTTTGAGGAAAGAATAAATTTACACTGGTATATAAGCTGTACACAGACTACTTTTCATCGTGTCAAAGTTTCATTTTGTCAGTGGTTTCCCATGAAAAGATATACTTAACCCTTGTGTGGTGTTCGGGTCTGTGGGACCCGTTTTCATTTTTCATCAAATGATACAAAAAAATATTTTTTCTAACTCAAACTCATTGGCATTGGCTCATTTTTTGTGAAAAACATATATCAAAACACATTTTCGATAAACACACACTGTACACCCCCCCCCCCAACACACACACATTTATATTATATACAGTATGTTTGGCCAAGGGCTAATAAACATTGCTTCATTTGTAAATTTTAAACTAAAAAAAAGTTATACTCATATCTTGAGTTTAATTCATTTTCTTTTACATTTTATTAAAAAACTAATAAAAAAAGAGTAGCACTTTTTGAAAGAAATTGTCACGTCTGGTGCTGTAGGCACTTCCTGTCCTTCCACACTGGTCTCCAACGGAGGTTGTCAGCCCAACAACTACAACACCCAGAATGCACCACCCGCTGACAACACACACACTGCTGATCACGTGACACCTCACCTGCCCCGGCCTGTTAGCCCTGAGTATTAGCCACAGTATAAAAGTACTGCTCAGACGCCCTTCGGCGCCGCGTATTGCCTAGGTTTTGTCCGACATTACAAAGCGTTATTTCCTGTGATTACTCTCTGTGTATGACCTTGCCTTTTGTTTTGTGACAACCGATTTTTGCCTTTGCCTCCGTTGTGGATTTTTCGTGTATCACCCTGGACTGTTTATCGTTTATGTTTTTCGGATCACCTTTGATACTGCCTGCCTCGTGTATGACTATTGGACTGTTTACCGTTTCTGTTTTTGGATTGCCTCTGATACTGTGTACTTCGTGTATGACCACTGGACTGCCTCACTATCCTGTTAAGCTCTCCGCTCTCAGGTATACCTTTACTGGTGTTTTGTTGCTATTGCTAATCTCATTTTCTGTACCCTGTGGGTTTTTAATAAAATCCTTAACTGGTTCCGCGAGTGTCTGTATTCTGTGCCCCACCATGACAGAATACGCGGCCTCACGTGAGCAGACAGCGATCTCTGACCAGTTGAAGACAGGGTTGATTAGCCAGGGACAACTTCTCGGTCAGCACCAACAAACCCTCGTTGGTGTGACTCACGCCGTTACCGAGCTAGCTAGCCAGCAAGCTAATCAGCAACAACAGCTAACTAGCATCCTCGACCACCTTCAGGGATTAGCTTCAGCTAACGCTAGCTCTACTGCTAACACTAGCTCCATGGCTAACACCAAGCCTCATAAACCCAGCGCTTCTTCCTCCGGATTTTTTGTGTGCAAACCGGAGTTATATGACGGTGATCCGGTGAAGTGCAGCGGTTTTATTTTACAGTGCTCTGTTTACTTCAGTAACTCTCCAGTAACTACTGATCAAGCCAAAATAGGCTTTATTATCTCTCGTCTCTCCGGGAAAGCACTCGAGTGGGCCACTGCTTTTTGGGATAGCATTTCGGTGGCTAGCTACACGGATTTTTTGGACACTTTCCGCTCCGTGTTTGATCACTCGCGTTACGGGCAATCTAATGGAGAGTTACTGCTCGCTCTGAAGCAAGGTCACAAGCCAGTCGCTACGTATGCTCTGGAGTTTCGGACGCTAGCTGCTGGCAGTGGATGGAATGACGCAGCGCTTCTCTCGGTGTTTAAAAACGGACTCAACCCGGACATTTTAAGAGAGTTAGCTTGCCGAGATGAAGCACTCACTCTGGATCAACTCATTGCTCTCTCGATTCGCCTGGATCAGCTGATATCTCGTCGTCCCAAGTCCAGCACTCACGTAGCTTCTGTACCCCATCCACACGTCTCTGCCAGCGGTTTCAGTGGGTCTTCATCTGCTCCGGAGTCCACACCTGAACCCATGGACATCCAGAGATCCAGACTGTCTGCTGCCGAGCGCCAACGACGTATTCGATTCCAGCTATGTCTCTACTGTGGAGAGAAGGGTCATCGCAAAGCTGAGTGTGGTTTCCTGACCCGATCCATGAGGTCTCCTGCGACGGGAAAGCGCGTGGAAAGGGTTCCACGCGCCAACGTGGTACGTAACCTGACTCCTTGTCGTGATTCTAAGAGTTTTTCTCTGCCTATGATTTTGAGTTCACCTACTGGTTCTTTTCCCGTTGCAGCACTCGTTGATTCCGGATCGGAGGGAAACTTCATAAGCCTGGAGTTGGTTAAAGAGCACAACATCCCCACAAGGGAGCTCCGTCGCCCCATCTCTATCCACGCCGTTGATGGGAAATCGGTGCGCTCCAGACCTGTCACTCTCCAGACTGTACCACTCTCTCTCCAAGCCAGCGCTCTCCACCACGAGGAACTGTCTCTGTTCGTGCTTCCCAGCACGGACCACCCGTTGATTTTGGGTATGCCGTGGCTCAAGACGCACAACCCACTGATTTCCTGGTCTGAGGGGGACATTACGGTTTGGTCTGATTTCTGTTTTGAACATTGTTTAGCCCATACTGATATAGCCTTACAGTCCACCTCTATTGAAAGCCCCACAGCCGTAGATTCTCCCGTGGCTCCTCCTGAGTATTCTGATTATCTGGAGGTATTTAGCAAAGCTAATGCTACTAAGCTGCCACCGCATCGCCCCTATGACTGTGCCATAGATCTTATTGAAGGTACCTCTCTTCCTAAGGCTAGAATATATCCCCTCACTCTTGACGAAGAGAAGGCTATGGCTACTTACGTAGAGGAGGCTCTTGCGCAGGGTTTCATTCGCCCATCTAAGTCTCCTGTAGGTTCGGGGTTTTTTTTTGTTAAGAAGAAGGATGGTGGTCTCCGTCCTTGTATTGATTACCGTGGTTTAAATGACATCACCAAGAAGTTCGCCTACCCGCTCCCTCTCATCCCTAGTGCTCTCGAACAATTACGTGAGGCTAAGTATTTCACCAAGCTCGACTTACGCAGTGCCTACAATCTCATTCGCATCCGTGAGGGGGATGAATGGAAGACTGCCTTTACTACCACCAATGGGCACTATGAGTACCTGGTAATGAGTTTTGGTCTAGCTAACGCACCGGCAGTCTTCCAGTCATTCATGAACGACATTTTTCGTGACATGATTAACAAGCATTTAGTCCTTTTTATAGATGACATTCTGATTTATTCACCAGACTTAGAATCCCACGTTCGTCATGTCCGCGCCGTACTCAAACGTTTGCTAGACAACAATTTGTATGCTAAAGCCGAGAAGTGTGAGTTCCATCTCCAACGGGTCACATTTCTCGGCTATGTCATCAGTCCTCAGGGCGTCCTCATGGACGATACTAAAGTTTCCGCAGTCACTAATTGGCCCGTTCCGCAGTCCATAAAAGACCTCCAACGTTTTTTGGGTTTTGCTAATTTTTATCGGAGGTTCATACGCAACTTTAGCAGTATTGCCGCTCCACTTACTGCATTGACTAAGGGGGCCACCAAGGTGCTTAATTGGTCACCCGCAGCTGAGGCTGCTTTTTCTAGGCTTAAGTCCGCGTTTGTTTCAGCTCCTATTCTCGCTCATCCCAAACCCGATTTGCCCTTCGTGGTCGAGGTTGACGCTTCTGACTCTGGGGTGGGGGCCGTGTTATCACAGCGCAGTGGTTCTCCTCCTAAACTTCATCCCATAGCCTTCTTTTCTAGAAAGATGTCTCCTGCAGAACGCAATTATGGCATAGGGGATAGGGAACTGTTAGCTGTCAAACTAGCTCTCGAGGAGTGGCGTCACTGGTTGGAGGGGTCCGCTCATCCGTTCACTGTTCTCACAGATCATAAGAACCTGGAGTACTTACGTAATGCTAAACGCCTCAACCCCCGCCAAGCACGCTGGTCACTGTTTTTCTCCAGGTTTAATTTTTCTATTTCGTTCTGACCCGGTAACCGTAACACCAAGGCGGATGCGCTGTCACGAATCTTCTGCACTCCTGACAGCGCATCTCGGTCCTCTGAGTGTGAGCGTATTCTACCCCCAGACGTTAAAATAGCAGTTATTCGCTGGGAGTTGGATGATCTTATTCAGCAGGCTGCTGAACGGTCCCCTCCTCCTGAGGGTTGTCCACCTCAGAAAACTTTCGTTCCCTTGCAATATCGTGATCGTCTCATTAGCTGGGCCCACTCTTCTCTCACGTCAGGTCATCCGGGTGTCACGCGCACTCTACAGTTAATTTCAGCTCGTTATTGGTGGGAGACCATGCGAGCTGACGTACACACCTTTGTAGTCTCTTGCTCGGTATGTGCTCAGTGCAAAACGCCTAAAACCCTTCCAGCCGGTAAGCTAGTTCCTCTACCCGTTCCAGAGCGACCCTGGTCTCATATCGCAGTAGATTTTGTCACGGACTTGCCCGAGTCCGAGGGATACACTACCGTTCTCACGGTTGTAGACAGGTTTTCTAGGGGGGTTAAGTTTATTCCTTTCCCTGCACTACCTACAGCTTTCCAGACAGCTCAGGCCATCTACTCTCACATTTTTAGACACTTTGGTATCCCTGAAGATATCCTTTCAGATAGAGGCCCTCAGTTCACATCTAGGGTATGGAAAGCTTTCTTTGAGCATTTAGGGGTTCATGTGAGTCTTACCTCAGGGTTTCATCCCACTAGCAATGGGCAGTGTGAGCGTGTCAATCAGGAGCTTGGTAAATTCCTCAGACTTTACTGTCACAAACATCCCTCCGACTGGTCTCAATTTCTTATATGGGCAGAAATTGCACAAAACTCCCTCACTAACTCTACCTCTGGTCTCACTCCCTTCCAGTGCATTCTGGGGTTCCAACCTCCGTTAGCTCCGTGGACAGCCGTGGCTACTGAGGTTCCGGCAGTAGACGACTGGATGAAACGGAGTGAGCAGGTGTGGGAGGAAACTCATCAGCAGGTCTCGGATGCGTTACACCAGTACAAGGAGAGGTCTGACAGACACCGAGGCAGTACCCCCCAATACCAACCCGGGGATCGGGTTTGGTTGTCTACACGGGACTTGAGGTTTGAGGGAGAGTGCAGGAAGTTGTTGCCTAAGTACATCGGTCCCTTTAAGGTGTTGTCCCAGGTTAACGAAGTTACCTATAAGATTGAGCTGCCAGCTCAATACCGTGTACACAACTCATTCCATGTGTCTCTTCTCAAGCCTCTTGTCCCAGGTCCGCTCGCTGAGGGTACTCCAGATGACGTTCCGCCCGCGGCAGTGGAGGGGGAGGCCTCGTCTACGTATGCGGTGAGAGAGGTACTGGATTCTCGCAGGCGTGGTGGCGTACTCCAGTATCTGATCGACTGGGAGGGCTACGGCCCCGAGGAGCGTTGCTGGGTTGCTGCCGGCGACGTGCTGGACCCTGCTATACTGGCTGAGTTTCATGCCCGTTACCCGGGCAAGCCTGCTCCCAGACCCCGTGGGCGTCCCAAGCGCTCGCTTTCCTCGTCGGTTCCGGTGCGTCGGGGTTCCCGGTCTCTCAGCCCCCGCCTGTCCGGTACCTCTGTGGCGACTCCAGTTCCTCCCGCCGGTGCTCCCTGCTCGTCGGGTGGTCGTCGTCGTGGTCGTCCTCGTTCCCGTCCGACTCCTTCGGGGGAGGGTACTGTCACGTCTGGTGCTGTAGGCACTTCCTGTCCTTCCACACTGGTCTCCAACGGAGGTTGTCAGCCCAACAACTACAACACCCAGAATGCACCACCCGCTGACAACACACACACTGCTGATCACGTGACACCTCACCTGCCCCGGCCTGTTAGCCCTGAGTATTAGCCACAGTATAAAAGTACTGCTCAGACGCCCTTCGGCGCCGCGTATTGCCTAGGTTTTGTCCGACATTACAAAGCGTTATTTCCTGTGATTACTCTCTGTGTATGACCTTGCCTTTTGTTTTGTGACAACCGATTTTTGCCTTTGCCTCCGTTGTGGATTTTTCGTGTATCACCCTGGACTGTTTATCGTTTATGTTTTTCGGATCACCTTTGATACTGCCTGCCTCGTGTATGACTATTGGACTGTTTACCGTTTCTGTTTTTGGATTGCCTCTGATACTGTGTACTTCGTGTATGACCACTGGACTGCCTCACTATCCTGTTAAGCTCTCCGCTCTCAGGTATACCTTTACTGGTGTTTTGTTGCTATTGCTAATCTCATTTTCTGTACCCTGTGGGTTTTTAATAAAATCCTTAACTGGTTCCGCGAGTGTCTGTATTCTGTGCCCCACCATGACAGAAATGTAACATAAGAAAGGTAAAGGGCAAATATTAACCATGTAAGCTGTTTATATTGCTTGAAATTTAGGTGAAGCAAGCATGTGTAAAGCATTTAAATGTAAAATTGCTCAATTTTGCTGAATTAAATACAAGTAACAAAGTAAACAAGTAACAAAAATATGAACACCACACAAGGGTTAAATATCTGCAGAAATGTGAGGGGTGTGCTCACTTTTGTGGTACACTGTACATTTTTAATAATGTTACTACTAGAAATATGTGTATGAATTATATTTTAAATTCCTCACATGATGATTTTGTTTCTCTTGTACATCTAATCTGATCTACGGCACCAACAGCAGCACCAGCAGCTGAAGCCCCTCAGCCGGAGAAGGAAAGCTCGGCTGAGAGCCAGGCCACTGTTCCACTAGTGGAGAAACCGGAGGAGCTGACCGTCGTGGATCTGAATGATGAAGAGCAAGCCATCTCCAACAAAACCTCTATGGAAACTCTGGAGGAAACACCCAACGAAAACAACAGCAACAACCGAGCACAAGCACGCGGTGGGCACGGTGAATTTTGAGTAAATTAATAGTCTGTTATCACCCTGTAATAAGATCTTAGTTTAATCTCAGTAACAGTTACATAAAAAATGAAAATCAGTTTATTTATTGCAGTGCTTATGATTTCTTTGCTTTTCTTCTAATTAGTGAAAAATGCTGATGGCAACTTCATTGAAATCAACCTTGATGACCTGCTTTAAGCCAAGCTGAACCCACTTCCTCTCCATTTTCACACAATGGTGAGTTCTGCATCTTCACACGCAAAGTTTTATGCAGAGTGTCAGTATAGTGTCTGCAGTTTTCACACTGTAAGTCCAGACCACAGTCCCAACCAAGCTTTGTTTGTTTGTTGCATTGTGTTGCATATCATTTGGTCACTAAACCGCAGTCTCACTGTACTTTATATTGATTTGTTTGTAAAATATTGTTAATTTGTTAAGTGAGAAAAGCTTGTTTGCACAATCCAATAATGGATGCAAAATTTCTTTCCATCACTAAAAGTGTTTTTACATTGCACAGAAACCAGACCATGGTTCAGTAGATCTAGACCATTTTTTTATTCTTATTTTCTCTCATTTTTCTGAGAGTATAGCTAGGCCAATTGACCCACCCATTCAGCTGCTACTCAGCTGCAGCAATAAGCAGAAAGACTAGCACATGCCTGCTCTGACACAGCCACCGCCTCTTTTCAAACTGCTGCTGATGCAGCATTGCTGAGTAGCATCACAGTGCTAACGCTCGGAGGAAAGCGCAGACACTCGGTTCTGACACATCAGCTCACAGACGCCTTGTGCTGATCGACATCACCCTTTGGAGTGATGACGGGAAAGAGCACCATCTACTGTACCCACCAAGAAAGAGCAAGGCCAATTGTGCTCTCTTAGGGCTCCGGCAGCTGATGGCAAGCTGCATGATCGGGATTTGAACCAGCAATCTTCCAATCATAGGCAAGGCCAGTTTATTTATTTAGCACCTTTCATACACAATAGTCATTCAAAGTGCTTTACAAATTAGAAAATACACAGAGAAGTCAAATAAAAAAACATGTAAAAGAATAACAGTAAAAATGGAAATAAAAATAAAATAAGAATAAAGCATGAATAAAACATGATACAAAAGTGCCGTTACAGAATAAAAGTGGGCGGAGCTGCAGTGTTTTAAACTGAGCTGAAAGCCTGATCAAACATGTAGGTTTTCAGTCTGGATTAAAAAGTGTTTAGTGTTGGTCCTCTTCTAATCCTCTCTGTCAACTGGGTCCATTTAAGAGCAGCGTAGTAGCTAAACGTAGTGGCACTGAGTGACGGCACCATGGTTTCCTCCCACAGTCCAAAAACATGGAGATCAGGCACATTGTATACTCTAACTTGCTCTGGTGTGTATGTGTAAAGTGTGTGTTATGTATGTAAGTTTGTGTGTGTATGTAAATGTATGTTTGACCGTGTGCCCAGGTATTAATTGGCACTCTGTGTTGGGTAAAATGCTGTAGTGCCCAATGCAGTCCTCCAGGTGGACAGTTGTTTCTGGTTGAGAGTATGCTGTGTGCTATTGGCTGCCGCTTCTCACCGGTGTGGGGATGAGTGCTGAGTATGAATGATTGTATGTAAAACGTGTAAATTGTATCAAGGGTAACACTTTACTTGGATGGTCCATTTGATGGCCTTGTTAATTCTAAACTGACATTCAACAAACATTCAACTACATGTCTATTAAATGCAAATGAACTGAAAAGTGAAAGTAAACGATTCTCTATTAAATGTAAGCCGACATCCAACTCTAACCAAAACTCTAATCTTAATATTTTAGGATTGGGTTTAGAGTTAGATTTTAAGCTTAGGTTAAGGTTAGGGTTAGGGTTAGGTGTAGGGTTAGATTTTAGGGTTAATTCATGGTTAAGGTTAGGGTTAGGTGTAGGGTTAGATTTTGGTAACGCTTTCTTTTACAGTACCCTAAGTTCTAGGTATTAACCAGGTAATAGTGAGGTACAAACTCGGAAGTACTAAGTAATTATTTTTGGTAACGAGATGGTAAGTACCAGGAAAGTCTTGCCTAATTACACTGAAATATCTAGGTATTAACCAGGTAATAGTGAGGTACAAACTCGGAAGTACTAAGTAATTATTTTGGGTAACAAGATGGTAAGTACCAGGACAGTCTTGCCTAATTACACTGAAATGGAACTAGGTAATAAACAGGTACATGGGTGGTACAAACTCTAAAGTACTAGGTAATTATGTTGGTTAACAAGATGGTAAGAACAAGGACAGTTCAATTTAATTACACTGAAATGTCTCACAGGTTCTAGGTAATAACCAGGTAAGTGTGAGGTACTAACCCCAGTAACATGATGATAAGTAACAATACAGTTTCCTTACACTGAAATATCTCGCAGGTTCTAGGTAATAACCAGGTAAGTGTGAGGTACTAACCCCAGTAACATGATGATAAGTACCAATACTGTTCATTTTAATCAGTCTCTATTTATTTGATTTAAAAATAAAAGGTCAATACCTGATAACAGAGAAGAAATAGCTTATTTCTCTTTACTGAGTTCTTACCATTTAGTTCAACAAATAACCCTCTGTAGAACATCCTTCTGTAAGTACCATATAAAACACTGTGTAACTAACAGAACTTTCTGCTTAATAAAGGAGTATATGGACTGTAAAAGAAAGCAGAGCTTATTTTTCTGGTTTTACTCAGTTCTTACCATGTAGTTCAACAAATAACCCTCTGTAGAACATCCTTCTGTAAGTACCATATAAAACACTGTGTAACTAACAGAACTTTCTGCTTAATAAATGAGTAAAAGGACTGTAAAAGAAAGCAGAGCTTATTTCTCTGGTTTTACTCAGTTCTTACCGTGTAGTTCAACAAATAACCCTCTGTAGAACATCCTACTGTAAGTACCATGTAAAACACTGTGTAACTAACAGAACTTTCTGCTTAATAAAGGAGTAAAAGGACTGTAAAAGAAAGCAGAGCTTATTTCTCTGGTTTTACTCAGTTCTTACCGTGTAGTTCAACAAATAACCCTCTGTAGAACATCCTACTGTAAGTACCATGTAAAACACTGTGTAACTAACAGAACTTTCTGCTTAATAAAGGAGTAAAAGGACTGTAAAAGAAAGCAGAGCTTATTTCTCTGGTTTTACTCAGTTCTTACCGTGTAGTTCAACAAATTACCCTCTGTAGAACATCCTACTGTAAGTACCATGTAAAACACTGTGTAACTAACAGAACTTTCTGCTTAATAAAGGAGTAAAAGGACTGTAAAAGAAAGCAGAGCTTATTTTTCTGGTTTTACTCAGTTCTTACCATGTAGTTCAACAAATAACCCTCTGTAGAACATCCTACTGTAAGTACCATGTAAAACACTGTGTAACTAACAGAACTTTCTGCTTAATAAAGGAGTAAAAGGACTGTAAAAGAAAGCAGAGCTTATTTCTCTGGTTTTACTCAGTTCTTACCGTGTAGTTCAACAAATAACCCTCTGTAGAACATCCTACTGTAAGTACCATGTAAAAACACTAACTGTTACACTCCCCAGGCGTGGGTTAGGCTATAACAGTTTGCGACCCCGGGTGAGCAGGGCCTAGATCAGCTGAATACAGGATACAGAGAAGACACAGTGAGACGGTGTTTCCAGTGAGTTCTCAGCTTAATCTCTTTATTTAACAACAAACACAAACTAAACCACTTTTACTTTGGTCTCTTTTCTCTTTCTTTTGCAGTTTCACATACACATGGCATCTCATCTGCATTTTACATACATTCACAGAGAATCCTTTTTTTTTTTTTTTTTTACTTTTTTTCAGTTAACAAAACTCTGTATATCACAGTACATATTACCTTTACTTTTTAATCAGCAAACCCTCTTAATACTGTTTCTACACAAAAAAAAAATATATATATATGAATATAAAAATACTACTCTATATTAATACATTTACATATGCATACATATACCAATACTCAAACTTCTTTCATATTAACACACTACATTACCGAAAACACCTTTAACTTTTACTGAGCACACTAACTACATCTTAGTGCTTTTAAATCTCATTTAAGCAGAGTTTCTAATATTTGTATCTGCATAGAGTGTATAGAATTGACCAAAGTATAAAACTTGAACAAAGTGTATAAAAACATGATTACTTAGAGAAACCTTAAACTGTAGCTTATCTAGCTGTAATAACTCATTATTGTGGTTGGCAGAGGCTCTATATTTACTTTAACAAGGCCAAACTGGCTCTTAAAAAGAGAATAAAATTGACTTGACTTTTAATAAACATGTATTTAACTAACAGCGACTGCTAATGCTAGCGTAAATGTATAGAGAAACAATAGGAATGAAGGCGCGAAATTAGCCCGAGCTACTTTGAGAAACAGCGACACACGGGCACAATTACCGAGCGAAAATAGCTAAAACTAGAGCGCGAACACACGAGAGATAATTACAGGCTTAAACACGGTTATAGAGCGAAGTTAGCGACCGAAAGAGCGAGAGGAATAACAGCGGGGAGCCGGTAAGGCGCGCGGTTAGCGGGGGCAGTGGTTAATGCTAGTGGCAGAGGCAAGAGCGCCGGCCAGGCGCGTGGCTAGCGGGCCGCGGGAGTGAATGCTCCCCGATGCTGAGCGTCCACCAACACACAAGACCATAGCGGCTCATATTACACAGCAAAACCTTTTAACGAACATATACACTCAAATATCCCTCTTATAGTGCTTTGGAAACATTTATACTTGCACAGTTCCACATATTTCCCCACCTGGATACAGAGAAGACACGGTGTTCCCAGTGTGAGTTCTCAGCTGAATCTGAGACCCATCTCCTGTTGCTCACCTAAGCCACAGCCTAGCGCCCGCCCCCTGGCACTGCTCCCCCTACAGGACTGGATGTTTCACGTTTCACATACAAAAACCCATTCAGAAACCCAAAAGAATATATATTACATGGTACTTACAGAAAGTTGTGTCACATTTAAGTAGTTATATATATATATATATATATATATATATATATATATATATATATATATATATATATATTAAAATATATATAATAACTACTTAAATGTGACACAACTTTCTGTAAGTACCATATAAAACACTGTGTAACTAACAGAACTTTCTGCTTAATAAAGGAGTAAAAGGACTGTAAAAGAGAGCAGAGCTTATTTCTCTGGTTTTACTCAGTTCTTACCATGTAGTTCAACAAATAAGCACTTCAAAAAGAACAACATACAACTTCAAAACAAAACAGAACTGTTTACTGTTTATTATTTATCTCTTTTTTGACACAACCAAGCATGCATTACTGAACTTATATACACTGCTCAAAAAAATAAAGGGAACACTCAAATAACACAATATAACTCCAAGTAAATCAAACTTCTGTGAAATTAAACTGTCCACTTAGGAAGCAACACTGATTGACAATCAATTTCACCTGCTGTTGTGCAAATGGAATAGACAACAGGTGGAAATTATTGGCAATTAGCAAGACACACTCAATAAAGGAGTGGTTCTGCAGGTGGGGACCACAGACCACTTCTCAGAACCTATGCTGTCTGGCTGATGTTTTGGTCAGTTTTGAATGTTGGTGGTTCTTGAGAAGGACTCTACAACCCACACAAGTGGCTCAGGTAGTGCAGCTCATCCAGGATGGCACATCAATGCGAGCTGTGGCAAGAAGGTTTGCTGTGTCTGTCAGCGTAGTGTCCAGAGGCTGGAGGCGCTACCAGGAGACAGGCCAGTACACCAGGAGACTTGGAGGAGGCCGTAGGAGGGCAACAACCCAGCAGCAGGACCGCTACCTCCGCCTTTGTGCAAGAAGGAACAGGAGGAGCACTGCCAGAGCCCTGCAAAATGACCTCCAGCAGGCCACAAATGTGCATGTGTCTGCGCAAACGGTTAGAAACCGACTCCATGAGGATGGTATGAGGGCCCGACGTCCACAGATGGGGGTTGTGCTCACAGCCCAACACCGTGCAGGACGCTTGGCATTTGCCAGAGAACACCAGGATTGGCAAATTCGCCACTGGCGCCTTGTGCTCTTCACAGATGAAAGCAGGTTCACACTGAGCACATGACAGACGTGACAGAGTCTGGAGACGCCGTGGAGAGCGGTCTGCTGCCTGCAACATCCTTCAGCATGAACGGTTTGGCAGTGGGTCAGTAATGGTGTGGGGTGGCATTTCTTTGGAGGGCCGCACAGCCCTCCATGTGCTCACCAGAGGTAGCCTGACTGCCATTAGGTACCGAGATGAGATCCTCAGACCCCTTGTGAGACCATATGCTGGTGCGGTTGGCCCTGGGTTCCTCCTAATGCAGGACAATGCTAGACCTCATGTGGCTGGAGTGTGTCAGCAGTTCCTGCAAGATGAAGGCATTGAAGCTATGGACTGGCCCGCCCGTTCCCCAGACCTGAATCCGATTGAGCACATCTGGGACATCATGTCTCGCTCCATCCACCAACGTCACGTTGCACCACAGACTGTCCAGGAGTTGGCGGATGCTTTAGTCCAGGTCTGGGAGGAGATCCCTCAGGAGACCATCCGCCACCTCATCAGGAGCATGCCCAGGCGTTGTAGGGAGGTCATACAGGCACGTGTAGGCCACACACAATACTGAGCCTCATTTTGACTTGTTTTAAGAACATTACATTAAAGTTGGATCAGCCTGTAGTGTGTTTTTTTCACTTTAATTTTGTGTGTGGCTCCAAATCCAGGCCTCCATTGGTTAATAAATTTTATTTCCATTGATGATTTTTGTGTGATTTTGTTGTCAGCACATTCAACTTTGTACAGAACAAAGTATTTAATGAGAATATTTCATTCATTCAGATCTAGGATGTGTTATTTGAGTGTTCCCTTTATTTTTTTGAGCAGTGTATATACAATGAAAGCTGAGGACAGCTTTTATTGGGGTAAGCAGCTTGCGGGCAGGAGCTTGCCTTCGCCCCATTGACCCTTCCAAGCCACTTCAAATTTTCTATTTCTCTGATCTTACTATGTATAGGTACATGTTTGAGTAAAATGAACACTGTTATTTTATTCTATAAACTACTGACAACATTTCTCCCAAATACTAAATAAAAATATTGTAATTTAGAGCAGAAAATGAGAAATGGTCAAAATAATGAAAAAGATGCTTTAGTGCTTTCAGATCTCAAATAATGCAAACAAAAGCAGTTAATATTAATTTAGAAACAACTATAATAATGTTTTAAGATTTCAGAAATCAATATTTGGTAGTTTTAATAACCCTGATTTTTAAGCAGTTTTAATTTATATATATAAGTTAAATATATATATATATATATATATATATATATATATATATATATATATATATATATATATTTAACATGTAAGACCTTATTCTACAAATTATGTTTAAAAAGGGGGTAAATACACATATTCAACACTTTATTCTTATGGTATACTTTTTCACCCTTAAACCTTGTAACATGCTCTAATGTCTTTAAACATATGGCCAAGTATTCCATTCCTGTGCTGTCTTCCTAGTGAAGAATTCCACTCTATAAACCTTAAATTCATTTTTAGGGATTTCTCAGTCAAATAAATAGAGACTGATTAAAATGAACAGTATTGGTACTTATCATCATGTTACTGGGGTTAGTACCTCACACTTACCTGGTTATTACCTAGAACCTGCGAGATATTTCAGGGTAAGGAGACTGTATTGGTACTTATCATCATGTTACTGGGGTTAGTACCTCACACTTACCTGGTTATTACCTAGAACCTGCGAGATATTTCAGGGTAAGGAGACTGTATTGGTACTTATCATCATGTTACTGGGGTTAGTACCTCACACTTACCTGGTTATTAGCTAGAACCTGTGAGGTATATCAGGGTAAGGAGACTATATTGGTACTTATCATCATGTTACTGGGGTTAGTACCTCACACTTACCTGGTTATTACCTAGAACCTGTGAGATATTTCAGTGTAATTAAATTGAACTGTCTGGTTCTTACCATCTTGTTAACCAACATAATTACCTAGTACTTTGGACTTTGTACCACCCATGTACCTGTTTATTACCTAGTTCCATTTCAGTGTAATTAGGCAAGACTTTTCTGGTACTTACCATCTTGTTACCCAAAATAATTACTTAGTACTTCCGAGTTTGTACCTCACTATTACCTGGTTAATACCTAGACATTTCAGTGTAATTAGGCAATACTTTCCTGGTACTTACCATCTTGTTACCAAAAATAATTACTTAGTACTTCCGAGTTTGTACCTCACTATTACCTGGTTAATACCTAGAACTTAGGGTACTGTAAAAGAAAGCGTTACCTAGATTTTATGGTTGATTAAGGGTTAAGGTTAGGGTTAGGTGTAGGTTTAGGTTCTATTTTGAATAATTTACCTTCAACATAGTGTTAAGATACATAGAATGGATATTCAATTCAGTGTTAGTTGAATGTCAGTTGAGCATCAACAAGACCATAAAATGGAGCATCCAAGTAAAGTGTTACCCGTATCAAGTACTTAAGCAAGATATAAATTGGCTATATGAGTCCAAAAAACAAGCTGGGACTGCATAATGCCACCACGCCCCCTTTAGCCCTGTCAGCACTCAATCATCCTCACTCAGACTGGCCCTCATGTCATCAGACCCTTGAGAGGGCTGGCTCAGCTGGGGATTTCTCTGTCAGAGTGTTGCTGGTGACAGCATGTTAGCAGCAGGTGGACGTGACGCCTGAAGCTCCTCATCCCTCCTCAGTTCCCTGAGGAACTGACATGATGTTTTTCAGCTGATGAGAGAACTTCATCACCAGCTTTCAGCAGATCCAGACACCTCTTACAACCAGTGGAGGGAAGAGTTACTGACAAATATCACTCAAATACTGCTGCGTCTGATAAATCACTGGAGCGGAAGTGAAGGTATGCTGTACGGCAGCAGAACACTAGAGTTTTCTAAACTCTCCAGAGAAACATTCACACCAGCACTATTTGGTTCAATTAAAATGGATCAAAACGGTTTATTTGTACCCTTAGTGCAATTCAAATAAGCAGGTGTGAAAACAGTAATCGCACTCAGGTGCGGATCCAAACGACCGGACCTAGACCTTCCAAACGAGGTGGTGAGAACATGATCCAGTCTCGATACGACCCAGCTATCAAATATACTCCTTTTATTTGAGCTAAACTGATGATATGGCCCAGTCCATTCTGATATATTAGCCAGATAACACTAATTACCACAGCTGTAAACAAATGCTGTCTCTGCTGCTCCATGCTGTTTACACCCTAAGAGTTCTGCACAGTATGTTCTGCGTTCACTGTTCACATCTGTGCTGCAGGTCCCATTGAAAACACTGTGTTTGTGTTTCCAGGGTTCTGTGTTAAAGCAGCTTCACACTGTACAGATATACAGATTAATGTGCTGGAACACAGAATCTTTTGATTATATTTACTGTCTTGCTCCCGCATCAGACAGCTCTGAGGAACACTCAGAGGAGACTGTGTGCTCACATGGTTTATTGGTGCACATTTTGATGCATTTAGCTTTATGCCTGTGTGAAACCAAACCAAACAGAGGGAGAAAATGCTCCAAGTAAACAAACTCATCAACTGATCCGGACCATAAAAACTTTCACAACTACAGGTGTGAAAACGCTCTTTTATACTCAGCTAATTAAGTTCTAAATCAGATGTAAGCAGTGAACGCTGCGCATACTGCACTCTTAGTGTGTAAAGTATGTTATCTGGCTAATATATCAGATTAAACAGCATTTTATCAGCAGTTTAGCTCGATTAAAAAGAAGTATATTTGATAGCTGGTTCGGATCGAGACCAGATCAGGTTCTCACCACAAACAAACTGCTCCAGAAAAAAGAAATCCGCACATTGGGTGGGGCAGATAACGGCAGAAGGTTGGGTGAAACTTTTGTGGCGTAATTAACTTGCGTAAAAAAAAAAAAAAAAAAAGTTACTGATTCAAGTGAAATGAATAGCGTTAATGCTTTAATGCTTTAACATTGACAGCCCTACAAATAGTATACAACATTTTTTATTTTAAACTGCATCATTTTGTCAATCATCTTTTTGGGGTCATAAAGGCGAGATAAACACTTAATTAATTTGCGGTACCTGAAATAGAATTCAGGTAAAGCTAGCAAGTCCAGTGAGGGGTCAAGCTCTGGCCACAGTTCAGGCTTTGTGAAGGAGCACACTCTCTGCTTTCATCTGTCAGCCATGACACACCGGCCCACAGACACAGGACTGTTAATACCCCCCTGTGGCGCCACTCTAGAGGAATCAGAGGCATGAATTTATCTGTGTGTGTGTGTGTGTGTGTGTGTGTGCTTGCATGTGAGCATGTGTATGAATATGTGGTTTTGCATATTTTATAAACTGTAGAAGATTAGGAAATGCTTGTATTGAATGTCATGTCTATAAGACATTTAAATTTAAAAAACACTATGTGGCATTTTGGTACCACTTTCTATGAATGGCATATCTATTAGACTTCATAAATATACTCATAACACATTAAAATGCATCCATAAAGCTATATAAATATGGGTATAATATTTAAAAAAAATGAAAAACATGTTTAACACATATATTCCTATGAAGGATCTGTCACTATACATTATAATTATATTTTTGAGGCAGATTTAATGTTCTTGGTATTGACATATAATAACATTTCAGAAACACAAATGATGATGCATTATGATCACAATTCATAGTGCACAATAAACTTAGCTATAATGTGTTATAGCTATGTATATAATGTCTTTTGAGTGCATTATAAGGTGTTGTGTGTCTGTTTATAGAATCAAATAGACATAAAATTCATAGAAAGTGTCAATTTTACAGTATAATTTTAGAAATATTATTTATATTTATTATAAGGACATAACACGATATGGCCATGTTTATTAAGCATTATATGTTATATGTCTGTGTTAAAATATCAGATATCTGTCAATAATAATATATTATGAAATTCAAGATAAATAATTAATAAGTGGTTAAAAGTAATTATAGCACGAGTCAGTTTGTGTTTATAAGAAGAACCTTTTATAAGTCATAATGCATTTTGCAAACTAGGACTGATGGTATTTCTTGGTATTTGCATATAATAGGATAAACACAGCTTATTATGCATTGTGATCACAATTCATATAGCATAATAAAGCTGGTTATAATGTACTATATACTTTTATAAATATGTATAGACAGGTTTAGAATGCCTCATCAATGGATTAATGAATAAATGTGCTATACATCTGTGCATAGAGTCTAATATATATATATATGCCATTCTTAGAAAGTGTTTCTCTTGTAATGCTGTGGTTGTTCTTTCCATTTCCTTTAACCTGAAATATTTTCTTATATAAAATCATAAATGAGTTACAGTGGGTCTAAGCTGAACTTAAGTCAGGCCACCCACTGAGTTAAACCAGCACCGCTAAGCAAACTTTATTTACAACAGGAGAGAGCGTGAAAGACCACCAGCAAGTGGTGGAGACCCTTATTCACCCTCGACCCCAACACAGAGTAAAAAAACAACAACAACTATACAACTGAAAATACTCCAGGATGTTTAAGCCATACAATAAAACATAAAAATATATAAATATTTTACACACATGGTTTGTATAATATTGAGGTCATTATCACATGCAATTTTATATTCGTTAAAAAAAAACTTTCCTCCACTTTAGGGTCTAACCTAACTTGCTGGTAGTCATTTAAATTGCCGGGGTCAAATTTACTGAAGTGTGTTAGTGAATGTAAGGATAACCGGAGAGTTAAATATACTGTATCTGTTCACAGGAACATATGGAACAAGCCTGTTTAACACATCTCTTTATTACAGTTATTTATAATCACATATACGCAGCACCCCGGTAACGTTATACCTCCGCCCGGCCCGATATCTCATTTTATACCCGCCCATATACTCTCACCTCTCAGTGTGAAATATAGCACACGCCTACATAAACTGTGAGCTCCATGTTTACCTCCAGCTGTGGCTTTATTGATTCGGCTTTAGCTTACAGGCCTGTCCTGAGCTGAGGAGCTCTTCTGGGCTCTTCTGAGAGGCAGCATAGGTTCAAAAATTCACTTCTGACAGACGTCTTGATGAGTTTCTTCCAAAAACATATACACTTCATGGACAAAAATATAGGGACACCTGAATTTCTACTTTTGTTAAAGAAACTGCTTCTGCTGTCCAGGAAAAGCTTTCTAATAAATTTTGGAACATTTGCCTCCATTCAGAAACAGTAGCATTAGCATTATTAGAGTTGGGATATTAGATGGTCACTACCCACCACATCCCAAACTCTTTATTTGACCCCAGAAGTATTGGATGGAGTTCCATCATTTCAGAGAACACAGTTCCACTGCTCCACAGCTCCATTCTGTGGGCTTTATCCTCATTTATGCCATCCATGCTTGGCATTGGCAATTGTATTTTCAATACTGCATATGTACAGGACATTGACAGATGATTGAAATTGCGTTACTCTTCTTCCCTGCAAGTCGATAAATACAAAACAATTTTGCAACGAGAGAGAGATAACACAGACAATGGAAAAATGCTTTGCAGAGTGCAAAATTTGTCAAGTGTATATATAGTGAGTGTAACAGGTGAAATCAATATTCAGGTGAAGTGCAGTTATCGTGAACGGGAGTGATCAGTGTTTGGTGCATTTTGGGTACTATAGTCCAGAGACTGGAGATCACAGTGTGAGATAAGTGTAGGAAAAACAGCTACATTGTCTTGTTTTATGTCAATTCTACTTTAAGTGCTGCAGCTATTACAAAATTAGAGTTCAAGTTGCATAAAGCTACAAAACTTTTTTTGTTACTAATAAAGTTACATCCAGTAAAAAGTTTAGTTGCATTTGATGGTAATTTATTTGAATGGTAGTTGAGCATCTACAGGGGATCAACAATGGATCATCCAAGTAGAGTGATCCCTAACAATATGCAAATTAGAGGGAAAACATGCTGGGAAAGCTGTAAAGAAAGGTTAAATGCTCATTCTGCAAAAAAGTGAGTGTTCCCAGAAAACCCATCATTTATCCCACCTGGTTTGGCTCTAACTGATGGGCTGGACACATAAACCCAGACCAGAACTGCTGATTTTTACTGCTGATCTCTGGGAACAGAATGATGATCTTTGGCCTGTGTCTGCCTTTAGGCAGTTAGGAAACGTTAGCATCCCATATCAACCAGAAGATGAAGAGAAACTATTCTTCAGGACATGAAACATGGAAAAATTCTCCACGATGAGGTTGGATTGTTAATAAATAATAGTTTAGAAACCATATATAGCAACAGAAATATATTAAGAGATGCACAGTGTTTATCCACAAATGTAAAAGCTTCACAGCACCACAGTAAACACACTGTTAAATCCCGCCAAAAACAAATACACCAATACTCTACTAGTCAAATCGAGCATGGTTAAAATGGGTAAACAGCAGCAAGAGGGAGTAAACATACCACATACGAGAATCAGTTCAAGGGTCATACATGGCAAGTCAGTAAATACAAACAAGAGAAATCTGTCAATACTTAGGGAGGAGTAAGTGAAGTGAGGGTGTACATACAGTATAGTGAGTGTAACAGGTGAAATCAATATTCAGGTGAATGTCAGTGTTTCGTGGATTCTGGGTATTGTAATCCGGAGACTGGACAGTGCTGCAGCTGTTATTAGATTAGTGTGAACCAGCTGCTGATTTGAATAATCTGTTCCACATTAAATAATAAAGGAGTTAAGTTCAAGTGCTACAACTTGGTTTGTTACTTTTATAGTTATTCCACCCTAAATTCTACATCTGCATCATTAGCAAGGCAGTGATTATCCAGTCTCTCAAGCTTTAGCTGTAGTCTTTAGCTGCAGTTTTAGTTTTAGACATCTAGACTAAAGAAGTAAACTATTACTAAAAATCTGAACTGATTTTTTATTAGCTGTGCCTACAGGGCAATATAAACACATAACACTTTCAGCTTTTAATGGTACATTTTTACCATTAAGTATTTATGGAATAGTAGAAATACTAAAGGAAATGTGAGAGTTTATAAATAAAGATAGATTTTACCATTAAAACCTGCCCATATAAATTTAAAATCAAGGATATGCTTCTCAGGAAACAGAAGGATTATCCCTGGTCTGGGATACTAAATATCACCTGGATGTTTACATGCAGTAAGGATCTATTTAATGTGCTTTCCTCTCAGACCGTCGGATGAGCCATTTCCAGGTTTCTTTCGGGGGCTGCTGCACCTCATAAATATTTCAGATATAATGAGAGACAGTGCTAGTTCCTCACCGTGTCATTCTCCCTGCAGTGATGTGA
Source organism: Astyanax mexicanus (assembly GCF_023375975.1). NCBI lineage: Eukaryota > Metazoa > Chordata > Actinopteri > Characiformes > Acestrorhamphidae > Astyanax > Astyanax mexicanus. Next base: position 49,145,299 of record NC_064414.1, on the reverse strand, counting down.
TGGTTCAGCCAGCAGCAGCAGCAGCAGATGAGGCTTGTAATTAGGCTTTGAGTGTTTTATTTTATAGGGAAGAGAACAGTTGGTGGGTCTGTAAATAGCTGTGCAGGTTCAGAGTCAGGACACACGTCTATAGAAGCTTTGGATGGGGCTTTGTATGATCCCGCAGACAATGGGAAGATGATCTATTAAATTATATTGTATTTATATATAAAGCCGTGGGCTATGTTAACAATGAACTGAATGAATGAATGAATAAATATCAGGTTATGTCATGGGTGAACGAAAATACTTTATGAACAATTATTTTTTTTTATTACCAATCAGTCATGTCTAAAAAAAGCCTGGCAAATATTTTTGGTAGACCATCACAGACATTAAATATGTAATGTTAACTGATTGGTTGAATTAAACTAATTGATGAAGATTCATGAAATTTATTTATGATAAGATTTATGACTTAAGTATATAAATAACAAAACTTTCATTTTGTATAACTTTTCTGCATCTGCAATTTTTTAGCTCTTAACATATTTAATTAACGCAATAACTTTTATATTACATTTATATACAGCTCTGAAAAAAATTAAGAGAGCACTTCAGTTTCTGAATCAGTTTCTCTGATTTTGCTATTTATAGGTTTATTTTTAAGTAAAATGAACATTGTTGTTTTATTCTATAAACTACAGAAAACATTTCTCCCAAATTACAAATAAAAATATTGTCATTTAGAGCATTTATTTACAGGAAATGAAATAAAGGCTGAAATAACAAAACAAAAAAGATGCAGAGCTTTCAGACCTTAAATGATGCAAAAAAAAAAAGTTTATATTCATAAAGAGTTCAGAAATCAATCAGAATTTGGTGGAATAACCCTGGTTTTTAATCACAGTTTTCATGGATCTTAGCATCATGTTCTCCTCCACCAGTCTTACACACTGCTTTTGAATAACTTTATACCTTTACTCCTGGTGCAAAAATACAAGCAGTTCAGTTTGGTTTGATGTCTTGTGATCATCCATCTTCCTCTTGATTATATTCCAGATGTTTTCAATTTGGTAAAATCAAAGAAACTCATAATTTTTAGGTGCTCTCTTATTTTTTTCCAGAGCTGTAAATATTTCAATGTGCCAAAAGTTATGTGATAGCAGTAAACATGTAAATTGTCCATAAAGTGTTGCTTTAGGAGGCATCCCGGGAATGCCCACATCTTTATAAGTTATGTGATAAGGAGTGTTCCTATCTTGGCGGCAGGAAATACTGGTGCGCCACTGGCTGATTAAAACCCTGACAACAGTCAACAGTCGGCTGTGCAATCATATCTTAGCCATGCAGGAGTGCCATGCACAAATCCAGCTTTTACCTCAACAATAAACAGAATTAAGAACAAAACAACTTTGCTGTTCCTTTAAATGAGCTGCTGGTGTATCTTCACAGTGTGAACATGCAGGTCAGTGTCTTCTGCTGTGATGAACATAGTGCAGTGCTGTTAAGATACAAACGCGCCAAAGTCAGAGCTCACCTGCCTCTTAAAGGGAATGACAAGTGACACATTAATTGTTTTATTTATTTAATGTTATGTCCCAAAAAACACACCCATGATTAATTAGGAGAATTACTGTAGTACATGTCATTTGGATGTTTTGAGCCGTGCAATGTGTGTGTTTTTTTTTTTACACTCTCATGATACCAAAGACACACCGACACACTGCTTGTACTGCTCTTAATTAACACTATCATGCTGCTATAGCAAAACTTGCACTCTGGACTTCCTGTTGCTGCTACCTGCCTACTCTCCCTATTTATTAAATTTTTTGTGTATTTATCCTTATCTATTTTTTATATTTTGTTCTATTCTATTTTTATTGTGTTTTTTATTTTATTTTGTTGTCCTATTTTATCTATATTATCTATTTTAACAACAGCTCTTGTGTGTAAACTGGATCATGAGATCACAATTTCGTTCCACCTCATGTACCACATGTGATGCGAATGACAATGAAGTCTCCTTGAAGCCTTGAATACTTGTAATTGACCGATATGCTATAGATCACTAAAATAGAGCCCTAAAACTGATAGATATTTGGAAATTAAAGATTAACCCTTGTATGGTGTTCGGGTCTGTGGGACCCGTTTTCATTTTTAATCAAATGATACTAAAAAAATATTTTTTCTAACTCAAACTCATTGGCATTGGCTCATTTTTTGTGAAGAACATATATCAAAACACACACAGTACACCCCCCCCAACCATTTATGTTACAGTATGTTTGGCCAAGGGCTAATAAACATTGCTTCATTTGTAAATTTGAAACTAAACTAATTTTCTACTCATATCTTGAGTTTAATTCATTTTCTTTTACATTTTATACATAAAAAATCCAATAAAAAAAGAGTAGCACTTTTTGAAAGAAATGTAACATAAGAAAGGTAAAGGGCAAATATTAACCAGGTAAGCTGTTTATATTGCTTGCAATTTAGGTGAAGCAAGCATGTGTAAAGCATTTTAATGTAAAATTGCTTAATTTTGCTGAATTAAATACCAAAGTAAACGAGTAACAAAAATATGAACACCACACAAGGGTTAATAATGCACACTTTTATTAAGTTTTATTGGACACATTTATTATTAGCATTGTTGGCTGATTTAATGCAGCACTTTCATACTGTTTTTCTCTTAAACTGCAGAGTCATTTAGATAAGCATGCTTTCAACACAATCCATACAACCCGTTTCCCCCAGCAGCTCAAACACAGCTCAGAAGTGTCAAGTTCTAGTCCAGACCTGGCTGATTTACGACTGCTGTCTGACACCGGCCCAGACCTGCAGGGGATTACCCTGTGTGCTTTGGTGTGGACCTAATAATTCAGTGTGTGTGTGTGTGTGTGTGTGTGTGTGTGTGTGTGTGTGTGTGTGTTTCCCGGCTGGGTTTTGAAGTGATAAAGGGGCTAAACTGCTTCACCTGGCCAGCTGTACAGTAGTCGTGAATAGAGCAGGTGGTGTGTTGGAGTATGTGTTGCTGCTGTGAGCTCAGTGGGGGGAGCTCCCGAGTAAATTCTTCCTCTGTAAAGATCAGAAGAAAACGCCTTTAGCAGCACACTGCATTCTCTGGGGCATTGTTTCAATAAGCTTCTGCAATGTCACAAGATTTATTTCAATCCAGTGTTGCAGCAGCATTGATGATGGTAGAGTCTGACCACTGCACAAAGCAGCTCTTCTCCATCCAGCACATCCCAAAGATTCTCAATGAGGTTAAGATCTGGACTCTGTGGTGAACTCTCTCTCAATCCATGTGTGAAAATGATGATCTCATGCTCCCTGAACCCTGAACTCTTTCACAATTCCAGCCCCATGAATCCTGTAATTATCATCTTGGAATATGGCCGTTTTCATCAGGGAAGAATAAATTCATCCATTGATGGAATAACCTGGTCTATATTCAGTATATTCAGGTAGTCAGCTGACCTCATTCTTTCAGCACATACTGTTGCTGAACCTAAACCTGCAGACCAACTGCAGCATCAACCAACCAACACATCATTTACTTACTTACATCCAGGTGGGGATGTTTTTTTGGCCAGACAGTTGTTAAAAGTGTTTAAGAAAAACTACTTTTGAGTAGTTTTAACACATTAAGTAAATGCACACTTTTAAGTTACATTTTGTATAGTATTGCTGGACTTAGAAAAGGACACAGAAACACAGGTAACTCTTATAAAATACACTTAAAAGTCACAGTAGTATTAAAAGTAGAAGTCTTTTCTTTAGAGAAATTGCAGATGAAGCCAGATAGCAGTGAGTACTGTTCTCTACACCTTCAAAAGACTCTTGGAAACTGGAGAAAACTGGTACAGGAAGAGTCACGTCTGGCTGACCCACATGGAAACAACAGCTTAAGCCTTTAGCTCAGATTAACACTAGAATTAGCCTCAGTTTCAGCAGAGAATAGAAGAATTATAGATCAGACAAGTTAAGTTAAGTTATAAAGTCATTGATACATTGATAAGATGATAAAATAAAAAAGCAGCTTGTCTGGGCCATACAGTATTAGTTTTAGGATTAGATTTCAGGGTTAAATTTCTTATACTCATCTATTATATTAAGCAAAAGTGTTACATACCATCCTATATACAGCTTTTTACCATTAAACTCCATCCATCTGCACCACTCCAGCAATAAACATTATTTTTTTATCATTTTTAAATCTTTTTCTAAATTCACTGTTTCGGAGATACATTGTGTGCCTTAAGTAGACCAGTAGATGAGGCCTGAACCTCTATAAGCATGCCCTACTGCTGTTTAGTGGATCTTCATGTTCGAGCCTCATTTAGAACCGTGGTTCTCTTTCGGTACTCATTAAACAGTCCTAAACACAGTTCCAGAGCTCTGAGATGCAGCAGCTCTATGGCGAGTTCCTTCATACTGCAGAGCTTTTCACAGTATCAGGTTGGATTAGCTGCTGGAGCAGGAGAACAGGAGTAGAGTGTAATTATAGTAAAACATTATTTACCAAAGACAGGCTACTAATACATGTGTCTCGGTGGTAGAGCGTGAGGCAGGTGTGTTTTGGTGGGATTGATGGAGGCTTTGGTGTTGCCAGCGTGGCAGAAGCAGCAGTGTAGAAGCATGCTATAGGTTGTGTGGGTATTTAGGTCTGTATATGGTGACGATGATGATGATGAAGCAAAAATACATTCTGTGGTATGGTGCAGCATATTGTGTGCAGAAACAGTGAGGTCCCTATTGTACACTCTGCATAAGTAGTGCTGCCAACTCCTCAGTAAGGAAAGTAGCTATTGGCTGTCCTAAAAGTCACTAAAAGTCACTAAATGATGTCATTATCTAATTTGCATAATACATATTTTTGAAGCTCTAAAGCAGGGGTGTCCAAACTTTTTCTGTTGGGGGCCAGAAGGAGAAATATATTTGAAGTCACGGGCCACAGACTCTGTAATAAAACTAATAATGAAATATACCACTTTAAATAATAATTTTTTCCTGATTATTTCATTTACACACCATTTTACTTGACTTACTATCTTTATCTTTGACAGTGTTGTGTAAACTAAGATTTTTTAAATTGATGTTTAATTTCATGATGTCTCTTAATATAAAACTCCTTAATTACGTCAACTTTTAGACTCTTTTTTTAGACCCGTTTGTCTGCGCTAGAAATGCGCACTCTCTCTGCTTTTAGACTCTTTGGCCCGTTTTTCTGCGCTAAAAATGCGCACTCTCTCCGCTTTTAGACTCTTTTGCCCCGTTTTTCTGCGCTAAAAATGTGCACTCTCTCCGCTTTTAGACTCTTTTGCCCCGTTTTTCTGCACTAGAAATGTGCACTCTCTCCGCTTTTAGACTCTTTGGCTCGTTATTCTGCGCTAGAAATGCGCACCCTCTCCGCTTTTACACTCTGGCCCGTTTTTCTGCGTTACAAATGAGCACCCTCTCCGCTTTTAGACTCTTTGGCCCATTTTTTTGCGCTAGAAATGCGCACTCTCTCCGCTTTTAGACTCTTTTGCCCGTTTTTCTGCGCTAGAAATGCGCACTCTCTCCGCTTTTAGACTCTTTGGTCCGTTTCTGACACCTAGCGTTCAAACTTTGAATCTCACATTATAAAAACCTGCTTAACAGCGGGCCAAATTTTATCCTATTTCTAAAATAAGTCGCGGTTCGCTCCAAAAAAGGAAACGGGCCATAAATGGCCCGCGGGCCGTAGTTTGGACACCCCTGCTCTAAAGGAATAACATTGTGGGAGAGAAAAAAGTGAGTAAAAAACCCTAAATATGTTAGAAATGTTACAAATTAACTGTTGGTTTTTCACTTTATGTAAATTACATAAATCAGTTTTTTGTATCTTCACAGCGTGAATAAGCAGATCAGTATCCTCTTCTGAGACGCACAAAAGCGCCGCACTGTTAAAAAACGAACACGCCAAAGTCAGAGCACAAATGGCTCTTAAAGGGAATGATAACTGGCACACTGATTGGTTTATTTCATGTTATGCCCTAAACACACCCGTGATTAATTAAGAGAATTAGTTCATGTCTTTTGCACGTTTCAAGTGGCGCAAGGCGTATTTTTTGTGCCCTCAAGATACGGAAGACACACAGACACTGAACTTATTCCAGTGAGAACCCTTTGCTCATCAATTCCATGCAAAAACTGTGTGAATTAAGCATGAACTGTTTAAAATATTGCTATGAGATGAGACAATGAACTAGATGGATAACAGACTGGTGATTTCTAAGATCTGGCTAGGTGGTTGTAAAGGGAAAGCAGGATGTAAGTGGTTGCTAGGGTATCATCATACACTGTAAACCTGTCACGCCTGCTGCGGACTCTGTAGTCCAAAACACAAACTCCTCCGTTCCCGTCTATTGCCAAAACTTGGCCCGGAACTACAATTCCCAGCATGCATCTGCCAATATCAAGTGTTCGCACTTAGCCAATCACGGCTCATTCTCACGTTCGACGTCACCATAATTTTAGATTGTGTTTGTAATGGTGTTTGTAATTTATTAATGTGTATAAACCTGTCAGTTTCTCTCACTTTTGTTGTAAAGTATTTTCCCTGTTTTATCAGCCATATATTGAACTTTCTTTTTCTGTCTGTATTTTCCGTTTATGCCTTGTTTTTTGCTCTTTTCAATACGTTTCTGCCTAGCCCTTCTGTTTGTTTGTGTTTCTGCTGATTTCCTGGTTTATTGAACACTGCTTTTGGCTCATGGTTTTGTTTTTTAAGTTTGTGATTCGGCTCTGTAGTGTCTGTAGTGTTACAAAGCCAGGATAAGTTAAAATTATTTAAATAATTTGAGGTAATTTATCGTCTTATTTTTTGGGCAATGATTAAGTAATGTAAACTTAAGTTTATTAGACCTACAATCTTTAGTTATTATGCTCCAAATTGTAAGTTTATTTGATTTTTTATTTTTCATATATCAACTGCTTTGTCATTGAATGCAATCACATCCTCTTAGCAGCAAAGTTCCCAAAACTAAGTCTAGAGACAGTTACTACAAGTCACAATAAATAAGCATGTTTTATTCTCAAAATATATTTGACTATTTTTCTACTTTGCATATGGCTTCCATAGGAAAACATGGTAGGTAGGTTATTTTGAAGACAACTTTCAATGCAATTTCCTGTCATTTTAGTTTAGAGAAATTCCAGTGCTCACTGGTTTATGTTTGCACTGTGAAAATTGAAAATTTTCAGGCAATGAAAATTTGTGGTAGAAAAAGTTTTTTTCAAAGTAGTATAAAAAGTAGTACTAATTACTAAACTAGAGAGGTTATTGGGACGCAGCCCGTGTCCTTCCTCACCCTCACCGTGAGCGAGCTGGCTGGTGGAGCCGTGTTTGTAGAGTTGCTATGATGCATGGTTGGCGGTGGGACCAAACCCGGATCAGAGCATACCGCCACACACACATACCAGCTCAACCACGCCACTTTCATTCACCGTGAGAGCGTCTATCAGCCCCGATGATTTCCCCGTAAATCCTCACACCGTCTTTGTTCGCTGCTATTTTTGCAGAGCGAGTGTGTGGTTTGCAGTAATGCGATAGGACCAGCAGACCTACCGGATCATGTTCCTGGCTCTGTGGTTGGGAGGCAGAAAACACTGCAGGCCTTTTTTCATAGCCGGCCTCCATTCTATAACTATCGTCTATGTTTTACTTTGTATTAATATTGATCCTGGTTATTGAGTGAGGTTACAGTGAGTGTGGTCACATGCACACTGAAAAAAAATGATAAGTAAAATTTATCTAAAAAAGTTTCAAGACTTAAATGTTACATAGAGTAAATAAGTGAACTGAACTTCAGTCAATCCTTTCTTTTAGTGAACTTTGCTTAATTTCGGCATACAATATTACCAATACTATTACCATACAATATTAAAAAACTAGCTTCCAACTTATAAACACACCCTCAATGATACTCCAATTAATTTTAAACACTAATCAATTATACTCGTCTTGTCTTCAATATAATATTGGTCATAGTTATTTATAATGTATTACAACAGGTCTTTGTAAAGTGACAGACTTTTTATTGTGGGACTAGATTATTAATCTAGAGTATATGCTGTTCTTATAATATGTATATTAAAATAGTATATGTATATATATATATATATATATATATATATATATATATATACATATATACATATATACTATATAAATATATATACATACTATTTTAACGTACATATTATAAGCACAGCATATAATGTATTATGGCTACAATGGGTCATGTATATATATATATATATATATATATATATATATATATATATATATATATATATATATATATATAGAGAGAGAGAGAGAGAGAGACATTCATAGAAAGTCCTGCCAAAAAATCCATATAATAAACCAAAACCAACTAATCCATAACAGATAAATGATGGAGTACGGTTGTTAAACAGTTATAGCTTCTTTTTGTTTGTCTACCTGGCCAACATGCACCACCAGCTGTCCTTCCTCCTCCTGAACCTTTTTATACCAACCTTTGGCTGGCAAACCTAAAAATGTGGGGATGCTTTTAGAAAGGCTAAATCTGTAAGGACTGGAGGGGTGGGTTTACAACTGAGTCATTTAAAAGAGGTGATAATTAATCTATATCACATGAATGTGCCATGTTTGAACTTGTGCCAAGACCCCCCAACCTCTCCAACACCACCATCACCATCACATCCAACATCACCTTTTTTCAGTGCACCTGTTCAGGACATGCTTATTTATAGTATGTTTGTTTTTATTACAGTTACTAGCGCCTAATAGTAACAAATTGTATGTATAGTTTAACTGCTTAGAGAAAGCATAAGGGAAGGTTAGGGAAATACACTGTAATGCCAAAAGTCATGGGATGGCAGTGTGTCAACTGACCGTGAAGTCTTACATCGGGACTAAAACGTTGATCTTTTAAATCATATTCATCTTTTATTGTCAAACCATTTACTTACAGAAGGGACTGAATCTATCTATCATCCATCCATTTATCCATCCATCCATCCTACCCAGTTTAGCTGACCATATTTTTGTGGACACCACCTTTCTAATCAGTGCATTTACATTCATAAAAATGGCAGTCTGTATTATTTTGTCTGTAAACTGAAAGCAGAAACGTTTCTGAGTGAAGAAGATTCAAAATATTGTGTTTACTGGTTCCAGTGTGTCGGGTCCCTTTTCACGGCAGTTCTTCTGGCTACGTCACGTGTCTTTACGTACTTACGTCACACATACAGCCTCTAAAAGAGGATCTAGCTCAGTTTTACTGAACGTGAGCAACTGGTGGAGCAATGGAGACTTCAGAAGGGGAAACTCAATCATAGTAAAACCAAAGAAACAATGAAGTGAAGTTTCTGATGTGCTCTCTCTTTCTCTCTCTCTTTCTGTCATACTAAACATAACCTGGAATCGGATTCATCCGCTCTGAAAGGAGACCACATCACAGATGCCGAGTTTAAAATGATTCTTCCGCATGGTCTGTGCAATTATCCATTCTCACCAGAGAGGGCCCTAAATCCCAAATTGGCTTTTGCCAATTTCAGACTTGTATACTGTTGACTGAACACAGCCCTCCTCTACACTCAGGAAGCCCATCTGACTGCATTCTTATTAAGAGAGAAAAGTTCACGTTGTGCTGAAAGACTATTGTTTGCGCGAGAGTTCTCCAGTTGAGATAAGCGAGACCTTTGCTAATGGGGTCAACGTGAACAAGCCCGCAGTTCTCCCGATTACCCACAGCGCCAGTTCACCATCCTACTGCCTCACACTGCCAGCTTCTGTGACCACCTGAAAAGTTTGTTCATGGCCATCTGGTTTCTTTAATAGGCCGTTTCTACCTGTTTTAGGACCACCATGAAGACCCCTCCTAGAGTTACTCAGAAACTAACAAACGTAGAGGGGTCACAGTCATAAACAGTTAACTTTTCTTTCAAGTCAGTCAATGAGCAATCCTGAAGCCCTTTATTAGCTGAATCAGGTGTGTTAAAGTGAGGAAAACGCAGTAACGATTACAGTGATAAAATTCTACAAGGTTGTTAACATATTATATAGTTCTTTTTACCCATTAGACCCTGTAGTCCATGTTTATTAAGTTTAATAAATACATTACTGTCATAATTAACATTATATATGTTCATACGCCTTAAAATACAGTAGAAACTAAAGGGGACTTCACAACATATGTCAAATCTGTTAAAAAAAAAAAAAAACTACTAACTAAATCAATGAGTAAAGCAAATTACATATTTAGGCTACATTTGCAGGTAAAAGTCTCCCAATTTTTTTTTTAATTCTTACTTGGTATTGAATTGAATCTGATACATGTACATACAATTCAACTCTGTCAAAATGGAATTCATGCGTCTCTTATGTGAATCCATTATAACAATTTAGAGAATTTTAGAGAAACCAAGGACACAAACAAAAAACAAAGAACATGGTCTTTTTACAGTTGCAAAGAAATCAGACCAATACATTCACCTCTTTACCTTCTATATAAACGTGTGCTTGTTCACATAAGTGGTCCTACCTTACACCCTGCACAAGGCACATCATGATGCTAAAATGATAAATTGCTATCTTTCACCCCTCCAGCAGTCTATTTTCACACCTTCCGGCTGCATCGTTTAAATAGCAGCAAAGCTTGTGAATATAATGTATCTACGCTAATGGGTGTGATGGTCGCGAAATGAGGTGTATTAAAGTAAATGTGTGCCGTATTGCTATCTCTATCTTGGCAATGGAAAACACAGGTGTGCCGCTGACTAAATACAACCTAGACAGACGTCAAACATCTGATGCTTATTGCTATCTTTGCTCTCTAAAGGAGAGAGAGAAGAGGTCTAAACTACAGAAATATTTTGTTAATACTATTCTAGTTAAGAGCTTGACTTATCAGGACTATGGAAGTGTTGATTACAAATGTCTGTTTTTACAGTAAGCTTAGAATTTCCAGTATTTTGTCCAAGGGTAAGCGCTAGTAGCAGTTAGCAAGCGCTGAGACAGCTGCGATTAGCAGTGCTGGCCAGTTGCGATTAGCGCTACTAAATGCCACCCAATAGCGGTAGGCTGAGGACTCTGAGTGTTCCAGTAACACGACAAACACGCAGACCACAGTCCAATATACTCTCCTCTGAATGGTGAAAGAGCTAGCGCTGTGCTTAGCGGCTAATGCTAGTGCCACTGCACTTCCTTAGTGGCTTTACTGAAAGGCGCACCAGATTATAAGTTACACTGTCGATTTTTGGGGAAAATAAAATGATTTTTTCAGCTTTGACACTATACTTCTACTAATCAGTGCTACATACTACATACTCAAACTCTATGCAGTATTATCAATTTCTACACAACTGGGATGCAGCTTTGACTGAAGATGAAAGTGTGTCATTATCTGCCTACGATCTATCTTTACTCAAGTGGTCCGTCTGCTTTCCGCTGGAGCATCCTGACCTGTCCGTCCTCGGGCGCCTCGATGGGAACTGTGTCAAAGGTCAGGCCGGCCTAATTAGAGGAAACAGACTGACCATGAGAGACGCCTCAGACCCCGAGTCACCCTCAGAGTCAGGCAGCACATTCCAGCAGCAGTCCTGAGCAAGTCTGCACAGAGACACACAGCTTATTACACCTACACTGATATTCACAGTTAACTTTACTAATCTAAACTCATATTTCATCATATTATTAACCCTTGTGTGGTGTTCGGGTCTGTGGGTCCCGTTTTCATTTTTCATTAAATGATACTAAAAAATATTTTTTCTAACTCAAACTCATTGGCATTGGCTCATTTTTTTGTGAAAAACATATATCAAAACACATTTTCGATAAACACACACTGTACACCCCCCCCCCCCCCCCTAAACATTTTTATATTACATACAGTATGTTTGGCCAAGGGCTAATAAACATTTCATACATCATTTGTAAATTTAAAACTAAATAAATGTATTACTCATATCTTGAGTTTAATTCATTTTCTTTTACATTTTATTAAAAAACTAATAAAAAAAGAGTAGCACTTTTTGAAAGAAATGTAACATAAGAAAGGTAAAGGGCAAATATTAACCATGTAAGCTGTTTATATTGCTTGCAATTTAGGTGAAGCAAGCATGTGTAAAGCATTTTAATGTAAAATTGCTTAATTTTGCTGAATTAAATACAAGTAACAAAGTAAACGAGTAACAAAATTATGAACACCACACAAGGGTTAAAAGTGGAGATCAAACTGTATACCTTAGGGCTGTGCAATACTGCAACATTTAGTATCGATCCAATACCAAGTGAATACAGGACCAGTATTGCCGATACCGGTACTTTTTACCACTACACAGCAAAAAAATTCATTGGCAAAAACTAGACAAAATATATGCAAATCAAGACAAATATATTTATATTAAGCTAAAAAATCTGCCAATTGGGTAAGCAGAATTTTTTTCTTAGTAAGATTTCTTACAAAAAGCAATGGCAAAGTCTTAAAATGAGTGAAGCAACACCTAAATCAATCTAAAAAAGTCACTGCTTTTGGACAAAAGAATCAGAATACCTTGATTGCTGATTGATTGGGCTTATTTTGAGTTCAGATTATATAAAATAAGGTACAAATTCTAAGTAAGAATGACAGTTAAGGTAATTATTCCTAAAATAAGCAAAATAATTTAACACTTACAATGCTTAGTAAGACAAAAAGTCTTAGCAGAGAAGAAAAAAGATTTATTGCCTTAAATTTAGAACATTTCACTCGTTAAGATTTAATTTTTTGTAGTGTACCAACTACTTTTGTGTAGGGGAGAGTAATGTATCATAATTTATTAAGTGAATGCACTTGAATTTTCATGATTATTTAATTATTTTGTTAGTTTTCCTTTAATTGATCATGTTTTTGATTATGATAAAACACAGGACAAATTAAAAAAGAAAAATACTTTTTTTTAGGTAACTCCTTAAAACTTAAATTTCCATTTTGGAGTGGTAATCTGCATTTGCACTTAACAAACTCAACTAAGTTTTTTTTTCCCCTAATTTCCCTTTAAAAGTTAACATAACATATTTATTTAGCCATAATCATATTTCAGGTGTGAGGCGAATCTATATCTTTTTATAGGTAGTTTTCCTATTTTTCAATTCCAGTGAAATAATCATTTAGTTTTAAAAAAGGGGGGGGAAAGGGGAGGGGCTAATTGAGCAGGAGTGAAGTGAGAGAAATGCCTGGAGTTATACAGAAAATAAACTAAAACTTAAGGACGTTTTCACACCCGTAATTCGTTTCTCTGGTCTGAATCAGTTAATGAGTTTGTTTACTTGGAGCGTTTTCTCGCTCTGTTCAGTCTGGTTTCACATGGGCATAAATGTAAACGCACCAAAATGTGCATCAATAAACCACGCGAGCAGCCTGTGTCCTCTGATTGGTCAGAGCTGTCTGACACGGAAGTACGTTAAATATAAATATATGAAAAAAGTAAATACAGCGAGAAGATTTTGTGTTCCAGCGCAAATATCTGTGCTTTAACACTGAAACAGAGTCACGCAGCTGTGAGCAGTGAATGCATCGCAGACGGCGCGTGCATGGACACAGTGTTTGTTCACAGCTGTGGTAATTAGCGTTATCTGGCTAATATATCAGTTTAAACTGTGCTTGCTTTATCAGCAGTTTAGCTCAAATAAATGGCTTATATTTAATAGCTGGATCCGATCGAGACCGGATCATGTTCTCACCACAAGCGAACAGCTCCAGAGTTCGTTTGGTACCGGACCGAGACCACCTCCTCTAGCTGGTCTTGGTCCGGTTCTTTTGATCCGCACCTGAGTGTGATTACTGTTTTCACACCTGCTCAATCGAACCGCACTAAAGTTACAAACGGACCAGAGTTCGTTTTAACAGGACCAAATAGTGCTGGTGTGAAAACGCCCTAAGAATCAATCTCCTCACACAAGTATATACACAATACTAACTTTAGTATCGATCCTATTGATATTTTTTTTAATCGATCCGTCCACCCCTAGTATACCTTACTTGTAGATAGCTCTGAAGATATGTCTGAAATATCATAGTTAGTCTCAGGCTTATAGTGTAGAATGACGGTCTCTGGCCTTTATCTAATGTTGTATATTTGGATTTTGGAAAATTTTGCAAAAGTGTTATTTTTAAAAATTCCATTCTTTTTCATTATAGAGAGAAACCCCTAAACCAGGGATTTCTATTATGGCAGGGAATGCATGATATTTCAGCTTGTTTTGGGGCATGTTCACACACACACACACACACACACACACACACACTTCCATCATCTACTCTGAATGCTCTTTGCTTTGTGTATGTTGGCTGTGATTTCAAAGTCTTCTAAGCATATAGGATGACTGAGGAAATGACCACTTAAAGAAAACTCTTCACACACACACACACACACACACACACACACACACACACTCAGAGCACAGCATTGATTGATTTTCGTCTGCTAGATCCTTGAACCTGCCGTGTTGCTGTCTTAAAATCATTTTTATCTTCTATTTTCTCAGCCTGTTGAGCACCAGACATACCAACAAAACCATTTACCAATGAGTTGATATTGACATGTGGTGGATTCCTTTTGTTTTTTGTTTTTTTTTTCATTTGAGTCTTGGATCCTCTTAGGGCTTCTTTATCTAAAAATTCAAATTTTGAATTCTTGGAATTGCTTTGATGTGATTCTTGGAAGTTTCTTATTTTGAGATTTTTTTTTTTATTATTTGATTCTCTTAGTGTTTCCCTTTTTATATACTTGGGAAATTCTTAGTTTAAGCATTGAGTCCTTTAATGTTTCTTCTTGTTGCTATTGATAAAATTTATTTTGTTGAGTCTAGGATCCTTTCAGTGGTTCTTCATCTGAGAATTTCCATTTTTAAATCTTGGTTTCTATCAGAGTCTCTTCAGTGTGATTCTTGGAAGCTTCTTATTTTGAGAATTGTTTTTTATTTTGAGGTATTCGATTCTCTTAGTGATTCCTTTCTTATATATTTAGGAAAATCTTCTTTTAAGCCTTTGGTTCTTTAATATTTCATCTTAATATTCTTGATTAAATTCATTTGTGTTGAGTCTTGGTTCCTCTCAATGGTTATTTTATATAGCATTCCTTGTTGTCTTAGGGATTTAATCCTATGAGGCTTGGTTCCTCTAAGACTAACACTTGGTTGCTTTGTTTTTACCTGATGCTCTTGAGAAAAAGTTTCATTTTGAGTCTTGTTTCCTTTCAGAGGTTCTTTTTCATGCTTTTAGAGAGTTTTTCCCATGAGGCTTGGTTTCTCACAGAATGAAGCTTAATTTCTTTGCTCTTGATGAATATTCTCCTTTGAGACTTGGTTCCTGCAAGTGGCAGTTTACCTTTTGAGTCTTGATTCTTCTCAGGGGTTCTTCTGTATATTCTAAGAGAATTTGAGACTTTTTGTTAAGCAATGTTCTAAAAAATAAGCAGTGTTTATGTATTGCGCCTTAAAGAATCAGGAACCTCAACTGATTTATAATAATTGAACACATAAAAGTGATTGATTTTAGTCTGACCCTGTAGATCATAGTGTAGCCAGCAGAGCTGAAGGAAGGTTTGTTTATGGAGTGAGGGTCTCCACAGAGCAGGATTATATGGGTTAGTCTATAATCTATGCCCATCACTTAGTCCTCCAGTTTCCAAACTCTCTCTCTCTGTCTCTCTCTCTCTCTCTCTCTCTCTCTCTCTCTCTCTCTCTCTCTCTCTCTCTCTCTCTCTCTCTCTCTCTCTCTCAGATTCTCACCTGTTCTCACACAGCCATGGTCTTTGCTTCCAGAGACAAATGGCCCCCACCGTGACCACAAAGGTTGTAGGATATTTGGGTATGATTCTTATTTTTAGCGGCCGTGTGGAAACAGATGGAAAATGAGACAGAACACGAGGCCACAGTGGAAGGCATCCGCCTACTAATGTGAGATTGAAAGCCTCGGCTTTGTGTCACTGAAACATCAGCAAACCGTTCACTGTCCCACACTGTTACTGTATGAGCTCCTAGAATTCCTTCATGTCCGTCATATATTTTATTGTCATTCCTATTCTTTTTAGACAACCTTAATTATAGATAAAAAAGTTTAGCTGAATGCATCTGCCTAGTAGGGTGTAACGGTACAGAAAAGTCACAGTTCGGTTCACACCTCGGTATGAACCCCACAGTTCGGTACGTTTTCGGTACTTTTCAGTACATTTGGTGGAAAAAATAAAGAGGCTGGGCATTCTGTACAGCCTCACCTTTATTAACTTCAAAATAACAATGAATCTTTACTATAATCTTGTTTTGTTTTTTGGAATGGAATGTTGAAACAGGACTCAAGCTCTTTTATTAAATGCTTGAAACCAGGGTTCTCTCCTACTGTCATCATGAGAGGATGCATCTTTTAGATCTTGTTGGAACAAACAAACAATGAGCCTGATTGTGGCACTTTATTAAGAACAAACACAACAGCATTACTTTAACTGATTAAACAGCATATTACTGCATGCATTTCAGTGTTTGAGATCTTTTCTAAGAAAAATCAGCATTAGACTGTTAAAATTAAATTATATTAGCTTTGTCAATCACTTAAAAATGAATTAAAATCATGATAGAGAGAGAGAGAGAGAGAGAGAGAGAGAGACAGTACGAGCGCCTAACCCTGCGTTCACACTTGAAAGCGACAGGTGACAGTTCATTCGTTCACACTCCTGTAAACATTAGCTCCACGTTACGTTCATTGGTTCCACAAGTCTCCTATAGATTGTCTGTGTACCGTGTATTCTGCGTGCTTTTGCAGATTTTAAGGTTTGTAAAGAATACACATACTGTTACACCCCTAATAATTAGGCTCATCTTTCCATAGCTGGAATTTTCTGAAATGTCTGGAATCTTTGACTTGATCTAAAAAAAAAATCTCTTTTTGAATCCTAGTTCCTCTTAGTGGTCCTTTTTCATGTTCTTGTGAGTTTTTTTCTACAAGACCTTTTTATATCATGCTTTTGATGAAATGTATCATTTTTGACCATCATGCTCTGGAGTCATTTGAGTCATTTCTCATCCTATTGTCATTAAGTTTTTTTTTTGTTTTACTTCTCATGCTTTCAGGGAATTTCCCTTATAGAACATATTTTTTTGCTATTTTTGTTTCTTACTCAGAATCTTGAGGAAATTGCTCCAATTGGTAGGTGTTTTTTCTTAGTTATTTCCCTTTTTACTCTTTGTTTCATGGGTGGTTCTTCCCAATGGTTCTTAGATATTAGCTCAAATGAGACCTAGTTTTTTCTACTGTTTTTTTTCTAAAGCTGTTAAAGAAAATTCTCTATTTGATGGATAGGTCGTTCCAGTGCTACTTTTTCATTCTCTTATGGAGTTTCATATTTTGAGTGCTGATTGCTCATTGCTTTTGATGGATGGTTCTTTTCAGTACTTCTATATGATGATTTTGATGATTTTGTTTCTATTTTTGAGGAGAAATGTGGTATTCATTGAATATAATTGAGAGAATACACTTTTGAACATTGTATGGATTGTTTTTGAGTATTATTAGGGATAAGATGTCTTCTGTAATCACTGCTTTTCAGTAACAATCCGTTTTGGATGTTATTTTTTTTATAATGTTAGGGTCACTTATACAGCTCAGTTTATCGTAATGGACACTTTTATTGGTTAGGATTGGACAGCTTATTGAGCATATTTGACAACAATGTAGCTGTAGAGTAAAAGCATAATGAGCTTCATATTCTGCTTGAATTTCCCTTTGTATTAAAGGTATGTGAGTAGTAAAATGCGAGAGAGAGAGAGAGAGAGAGAGAGAGAGAGAGTAAGAAAGAGAGTGAAGGAGAGGAAGAGCTCAGACCTGTAGCTCATCCTCTCCCCCAGTAGCTCTCAGAGGGCATGTTCTGCTGAGTGCGGCAGTCTGTGATCAGAAGGTCGCTGAAAGACAGACACCTCCACCTGCCCGTATCAGCCCTGCCCATCACCACCAAATTCCACAACCCGGCTCTAAACAGCAGAACCCAGAGCTCCCAGTTTATCTACTAATAATAGTACCCACCCACAGCTCGGGGGTCTGTACTGGTTTAGATTTTCTTATAAAACACCTTCTCATTCAATGCATTTTCTTTATTTTCATGACTATTTACATTGTAGATTCTCACTGAAGCATCAAAACTATGAATTAACACATGTGGAGTTTTATGTAATTAACAAAAAATGAGCTGTCCTCCACAGTCACCGGACCTGAACCCAATCCAGATGGTTTGGGGTGAGCTGGAGCACAGAGTGAAGAAGGCAAAGGGGCAACAAGTGCTAATAAACACCTCTGGGAACTCCTTCCTTCAAGACCGTTGGAAAACCATTTCAGGTGGCCACCTCTTGAAGCTTATTAAGAGAATGATGCCAAGAGTGTGCAAAGCTGTACTCAGAGCAAAGAAGAAACTAGAATATATATATATTTTTTTTTTAGTTATTTTTTTGTTAAGTACATAAAACTTCACGTGTTCATTCATATTTTTGATGCCTTTAGTAAGAATCTACAATGTAAATAGTCATGACTATATAGAAAACGCATTAAAAAAGAGAAGGTATGTCCAAACTTTTGGCCTGTACTGTGTTAATTTTAAAGTCTATTTCTTCACCTTCTAAAGCTTCAGTTATAGTGATGACATGATCGAACAGTGAGCATTTGTAAAGCCCTTACATCTCTCTTTATTTCTTATTCATTTGAACTAAAATGTGACCGGATCTTTGTTATAAAAACTTAATGGGCCAAGGCACACTCAGTTCTGCCTACAAAACCCAAAATGCACCACACACTGACATCACTCCCATTGACAATCATATGACACTGCACTATACAGTGTATGGCATTACCCTGGAAGCTTATCACCGGAATATTGAATTCTCCTGTGCACACCCATAAAAATACACCCTCACTACACACACTCCTTCCTCATTATTGATGCTTTATCCTCCTACAGCGCGTTTCTTCCCTAGGTGTATTTGCTCTCTTGTATCCGACCTTGTTTGTGTATTTATCCACAAATATTCCAAAAGGACAATGCTTGTTTAAATACTGCTGCTGCCTTAAGAGCTTGACTTACTTAAGACAGTACTGATACTATACCATGAGCAGCTGTATCAGCAAATCTAAACCCTGTTTCAAAAATGTGATGGGTTTGCAATTGGACTTGCTATCAACACTCCAGTCTTACAGCAAAATCTCAATAGTTTGAAACGTTTGAAAAACATATTTTTAAAAAAAGTTCTCTAAATCTCTATCTAATCTCAAATTAAACAGAAATTAGATCACAAATAAGTTTACTGAGACATTGCAGATCCACATTCGACCACTAAATGTTTCCTCCTTGTTTTTTATATATATTGCTGTATTTCCACTTAAGATTCAATTTAGAAACATATCCTGATTTCTAAACTGACCTTATCTCAACTAGGCCGCTCTCCTGAACCTCAGCTCCAGTGTAATCTCAGTGTCATTTGGAGAATCCCCTTATTAAAAGTTTTCACTTCCCGGCTGATCCTAATAAAAACAGTCCATGAAACCCGATGCCAGTGGTCTGAGCTGAGCTGGAGTTTAGGGACGATTTTTTTGAACGTGGCTCTTGGATTAGTCCCGCAGGTTTCTCCCACCTTGATAAATCTCCAGAGGAATGCATGTGCTTTCAGCAGCCCGCTCTCTGCCTCCCCCAGGTCAGCGGGGTGGGGGAGTCCACAGATTCTTATCTCTGCTTTAAGCTCAGTTTACCCCGTACTTCTGCTTACCTGGCCCACCTTATGAGTGGTGGAGAGGATCAACTCCAACTGAGAGCGAGAGATCTGAGCTACCTTTATTCATTTGCATCAATATACAGTGGCTAGCAAAAGTATTCATACCCCTTGAACTTTTCCACATTTTGTCACCTTACAACTACAAACCAATTTTTTATTAAGATTTTAAGTGACAGAAAAACACAGAGTATCGCATAAGTGTGAAGTGGATCGAAAATGATACATGGTTTTTAATTTTTTATCCAATACATTTTTGAAAAGTGTGACGTGCAAAAGTATTCAGCCCAATATCAATATTATTAGAGCCACCATTCGCTGCAATTACAACTGTAAGTGCTTTGGGGTTTTTCTCTACCAGAGACAAATTATGCACAGTTGATTACACTGGATTTTATTTATAGGTTTTTGAGTAAAGGGGGCTGAATACTTTTTTATTTGATAACAATTTGAAAAAACAATGTATCATTGTCGTTACTTTGTGTTTGTCTAACACTTAAAATCTCACTAAAAACATTTAAGTTTGTGGTTTTAAGGTGACAAAATGTGGAAAACTTCAAGGGGTATGAATACTTTTGCAAGCCACTGTAGATATATTTATAATACTCATAAGAGTTAGATTACTGGTTATAGTGGAGTAATAGAGGTATAGTAAAGGAGGAATCTGCTTCCTGAACGATCATCACAATCATATTTCACTCATTTCTAAATGATTTATTGTTACAGGGCTACGTTAACCCATGAGATCTTTATGATGCAACATAAATCATTTGTGTTTCTTCTACAAACAGATGGTTGCAATAGATAGAGGTCAAATGAGGTCAGAGGTCAATTTTTAGGCACTGATAGACCAAGTCCCCTTTTTTCAGATTTGATTGTGATAGCACAGACTGAGATAAACTATATATTTTTTATATGTCATGCAAATCTATATATCTTTATAAAACTTTTGCTGCGGATATGATTAGGACAGTCTCATTTTGTATTGGACAACAGCTAAATTATACAGTGCTAAGGCTACACTTATTGGATTTCGGACTAATGTCATAAATAATTGTAAAACTTAATATAATGTTGATGTATATGTTTGGTAATAATTTTACAAACTCTCTATGTTCTCTGATTTGTATATGTAATTAACTCTATTTATATGTAATTGTTCCTATTTCAATGTTCCATTACAATGGATAGTTTTCTAATTGTAAAATCAATAAAAAAATGTTTATAAAAAAAAGTGCTAAGTGCTGCCATTATGATCGAGAGACAGCTGGTTCGAATCCCGGTCATGCAGCTTGCCATCAGCTGCCAGAGCCCTAAGAGAGCACAGTTGGCCTTGCTCTCTCTTTGGGTGGGCAGATGGCACTCTCTTTCCTCTCATCACTCCAAAGGGTGATGTCGATCAGAACAAGGCGTCTGTGAGCTGATGTATCAAAACCATGTCGCTGCACTTTCCTCCAAGTGGGCTGTGATGCTACTCGGCTTCATATGTATCAGAGGAGGCATGTGCTAGTAAAAGTGGGACATGAATTATTATCACATGAGTTAACACATGAATTTTGTTTTGCAGACTGAGAAGAAAATGAGCCTCACACCTGACCAGACAAATGAACCTGCATTACGGACAACACACACAGACTATGTATATATATATATATGTATATATATGTGTGTATATATATATACACACATATATATATATATATGTGTGTATATATATATACATATATATAGTTTGTTACAATAGTCTTTTGCTTACTCTGCATATTATTTCAAGTAAAACATTTTTAGGGCAAAATATATAAAACTTTAATTTAAATGCAGTTACCTAAGAAAGGTCAGTTGCTTTATAGAAACCCTTTATTTAATACTTTATTACATAATTTATTAGTCTAATGTCTGTATATAGTAGGGTCAATTCTAAATTATTATAAACTAAAACTATTCTAAATTATTATTGTATTGTTATTAGCCTTGGTATAGACCTGAATTATTATTCTTTACATTGATTTATATGATTTTAAATGCTTATAGTTAAATTTTTGATTATCATATTTTTTGTAATATAGTAAATATTGGTATTAAAATGAAGTGCTTATTACTATAATGCTCTAAATCTGAGGGCAGCATTTCATCTCCAATATAATGCATTCTCCATTCTGATGTGATGATAAAAGCCATGGGTAGGTTTTTTTATAGCTAATTTCAGGCTATTTCATTCTTGTATTGCATTGAATTTTGTTATTATGCTAGGTTAAGTTTTTACCGGACTGTTTTTCTTTAAATGATTTTGAAAGATTTGTAATTTACTTGTATTTACAGCAACAATCAAACTAACTAAAATTATCTCATTTTTTTGAAATGGCACTGTTAACATTATTACTATCATTAATATTATAATTATTTGTGCAAGGATTGTTCCCAGACATTAGCAACCACGCAACACACATCAGGGACTTATTCATACTTTTATATATTTACTGTGTGTAGATGCTAAATGTTGATACATTGTCATTTAAATCAAACAAGTACATTTTTGTCTGTATACTAAAATATTTAAACTCTGTCTAAATGTATTTGAATATTTTTTAAATCAATATAATGTATGTGTTTGTGCTGTGGTTTTATAACTTATGTAGGGAAATTCATAGGGACTAAGAAGGTTTTTCACATACGGATGCACCAAATATTCTGAACCTAAAATGTGACCAAAAAGGGCACTATTTTACTTACATAAATAAGTAAGACCAAAAAGTGCAATGATATGATGATTTGATATATGCTTTTTCTTTGACAGAATATCAAGACAAAATACACAATTTAATTTCTGCAATACTTAAAAATTGCTAAATGATTGAAACCTACAAAAAACTTTGATATTTTACTTCTTTTATTTTATTTTATTTTATTTATTTGCTAATTTGAGATTCAGTCAGAAAAAAAAAATTGGATTACATATGGGCAGAGTCTCCGTCAAGTAATTGAAGAAGTTTTGACCAATCAAATAAGTATGTCTAATTAGAGTATGCTTTTATTTTTTGTATACTTTATTTGTATTTTTCAACCTCTGTGAAGAAACAGGATGCATGGGAATGTGTGTTTGACTTTTTGCTGTTTATCATTAATTGTTATGTTATTATTATTAACTTAATGATTATTAGAAGCAATCTGAACCTGATCTGTTGCTGTAAACCTTCATTAAAAATTATTCCACTGCTGTGTTTTATATGCTGCTGGTAGGCAGTCTGCTGTAGGTTGAGCCACTATAAAAATGCCTCCATGCTTTACGGCTCATAGGAAGTAGTTTAGACAGTAAGAGCTCTCTCAGCTTTCTTTATGAGGCTTCTCCTCTTCTCCAGACAGTGTGGGAAGATCCTGCTCAACATCACTGCTACTGATTTTATAGAACAGGATCTTAGGTTAAATTTACACAGCAGGTAGGATAGCCCAAATCCCATTTTCCCACCAAATAAAATAAAAAAACTTGATGCAGAGAATGGCTCCATTGCACATGTACATCAGTTTATGAGCATAAACTGATCAAATAAATTACACATATGTGTTGCACATGTGAACATAGCCTTAGATGATCCAGAAACTGCATGATTTAACACTGCCTGATCAAAAAAAAGGGTCCCCACTTGGATTTAAGTAAGTAAATGATGTGGAGTTGTTTGATGCTGTAGTTGGTCTGCAGGTTTAGGTTCAGCAACAGTATGTGCTGGTAGTCAGCTGACTACCTGAATATACTGAATATAGACCAGGTTATTCCATCAATGGATTTATTTTTTCCTCTCCCTGATGAACACGGCCATTTTCCAAGATGACGTAATGTGAAATGGGACTGGAATAGTGAAAGAGTGATTCAGGGAGCATGAGATCATCATTTTCACACATGGATTGAGAGAGAGTTCACCACAGAGTCCAGATCTAAACCTCATT
Organism: Astyanax mexicanus; assembly: GCF_023375975.1. Taxonomy (NCBI): domain Eukaryota; kingdom Metazoa; phylum Chordata; class Actinopteri; order Characiformes; family Acestrorhamphidae; genus Astyanax; species Astyanax mexicanus. Next base: position 49,121,577 of record NC_064414.1, on the reverse strand, counting down.
GAGAATCTTTGGGATGTGCTGGAGAAGACTTTGTAAGCTTATGGAAACAATTCCACAGAGAAATATTAGAATGTGTGACCTTTTTTTTGGCGGCATCTTTTTTTTTGGCCCGGCAGTGTATATGTTCTGGACCACGATTGGGCTGAAAGCAGCTTAAAGTCAGATTAATGTTTTTATTTGCATTATTTAATGGTTGCATTTATTTTGTGCCAAGTTTTTCCCCCTTTAAACTAACTTTGTATATAATTTGTATGAGTAGGGAAGCTTCTTACTGCTATTGGATGTTCAGAATGGGATTTTTTTTTTTTTTTTTTTTTGCTTTGTTGATACAGCGGGAGAAGTTACTTAAATCTGATCATCTCACCAAATCTGCTCTTTTTTGGTCATATGTGATATGAGATGTGTTATCTGTGTGAAAGTGTAAATTATTAGGCCACTTTTATTAAAATGTGTGTTATTAAAATGTAATACAAATCCAATACAGAGCAATATGACTCTGAATGAGTCTGAACAGCCAGTTTGGAATTGATGTCTTTATTGTCAAAGAAAAGGGAAAAATGGACAAGACCAAAATGGAAAATGGACAGCAGTGAGGAAGGTATTCAATAGTAAAAAAGTGATGTAATATAGTGACATTTTTATATGACATTTTAAGATTAAGCTTAGAAATGTAGCTTAAGAAACCAAAAAGGAAGCCAAATAAGCATCAGTTTAGGAGCATGAACTCTTTACATGGATGTCCAACATATATGTCTCATTAAAAGCATCAGATTTGTTAAGATATATCATATCTGGGCCAGTTTATCTTCTGCTGTGGTAACGTAATCTTAGATTATCCAGTTTTTGGATCATCTAAATGTTTTATATGCTTTTAACCATGAATGGGCCTTACAATGTTGATATGATAAAGATGGGTTAATTGTTTCATGTTTCATTGTTTTGCTTTATTTAATGGTTGCAGTTAAATTACTTTTGATATAAAAAAGGTGTTAACTATTTTTTATCTTAAAATGCATAATGGACTGTATGTCTCAATTTGTTTAATTAATAATGCAAAGGAAAGAAATAACTGTTGGAATTACTGTCCAAATAAAGTGCACACCAAAGAACATGTCTCTATCTCACCCTCTTCATTTCTCTGTGTTCTTTAGGCTAGGCTTCAATGTCTAGACTTCCCCTGCAGGCAGTATGAGCTCCAGGTGCAAACCTCAAACACTGGGTGATAAAAGACAGGAATTAGGTTTTTAGCTCAGACAAAAAATAAATAAATAAGGCTGAATTTGTGTATCCTGCAGACTCAATTGAAAAAAAAATACAGTGCATCCAACAAGAAGTAAAGCATCATACATTAAAACATGGTGGCACACAGAAAACAGTTCAGATTTAATTCATTGTTTCACACGTAAAATTGGTATCAGTTTACTCATTTTCCTACCTCTTTACAATCTAGGTTAGCTATAACGCTCAGCAGGATTTGAAGTACTTGCACATATTTTATGGAATAATGTAATGTAAGCATTCAGCATCACTTTTTACAAATGGGATCAGTGTACGCAGTTTGCTACCTCTTTACAAACTGTTTTTACCATTTTCACTTAAGTGTGATTTCACTTTTGTTTCCAACGGTTTAGACATTAATGGCTGAGTGTTAAATTATAATTCTGATCATTTCGATTTTTGTAAATTTTAGATTGAACCAGAGAGTCATATCTCTCGAGTCGTCCCATGAAATGTAAAGGATGCACTCACTTTTGTGAGATACTGTAATTTGCTGTACGTTTTTGTGTCTCCATATGAATTTAATCTATTGTAGTATTATCAAAATGCTGCATAGTGCGTTGTTTTCAGGCCTGTCTCTCCTGCACCGGACTATTATACCCAAAGTGCACCTGATCACCTGATACTGCACACAACACTCCCATGAAGCAAATCACCAGAATATTGATTTCACCTGTGCACGTGTCTGAGTACTGCCTGATCATGACAGTTGTGCGCTGATAATTTCTGAACAGTCTATGTTTTAAATTATTCTATTATTTTTGTGTTAAAGTATTTGTGTTAAATTGAATGTATTGGAAACACTGATTAAGTGATGATTTCTTATATAATTTATTTTAGTATAGTCTAGAATTAAATCAGTAAAACAATAAACATTCAGTCAATTTGGTCTCATTAACACTTCTATCCTTGCTTAATAAATTTACTGTTTAAGAGATATAAGGTGCTCTTCAGCACACGGTGAACTGATCAGGAGTCTGACTTTTTATGGTGAAGTTGGAGTCTCTCCAGTTGTTAAATCGAGCGTTTGTTTCTAAGCGGCTCATTTGCTTCGGGGCAGATGATGCTTCAGATAAATTCAGTTTAAACCACCACTAAACCGCCGGTCTTCCACGTGGTTCCTGTGGTGAGCTGAGGTAGAGGAACACACAGGGGGATGGAGGGGTGGAGGGGGTGGAGGTAGCGGAGGAATGCAGAGATGACCGCAGCACCAGCAGAGCGGTGCCAGTGGCCAGGGACAGGAATGCCGTCCTTCTCCCTGCGCTCTGCTCTCTGCTCTTGATCCGCAGGGGTAAAGTATCCCAGGATCCTCTATTTATACAGTGTGTATATTTACAGTGCTGGATGGCCGGGATGCTGCAGCGTGAGGAAGCGTGGAGAAAGTGTTGCCTCCTTTCTGGGGGAGAGTTATTCTGAGGGGGTGAGCGGAGCGGGTGGAGGTGTTGGTGACGCTGCTAGGACTTTCGCGGCAGTGGGCAGTAAAGCCTCGCCCCGGGTTGACATTCAGCAGAACCTTGTTTGCTCTGGGTGGATGGAGGTCCACCCACCTAAACACCAACCTTGTGCACTGTAAGCCTGGATAAGTTGAATTTACTTTAAAAATTTGAGGAAACGGGTTGCCTTAAAAAAGTAATGTAAAAAGAAGTAGTGGGTAATGAAAACATAAATTATCATAACTTAAAACATCAAGTTATTACAACTAAAGAGGAAGTTGAATTAACTTTTTTATTTTTGTTATATTGTAAGACCGTATAAGTTGAGTTTACTTAACTTTTTTAAGGCAGCTGGTTTGCTAATTTTTTTTTTTTTTTTATTTACTTTAAAAGGTTAAGTAATGGGGAATGAAAACTTGAGTTAGCATAATGATCACACTGATGGTGAGTGTTAGTCAAAAAGTGTTGGATATACCCAGTATGCAAATAGATTGTGACAGAAGCCAATGGAAAAGAAGCTGTTAATGACAACAGTCTAAACTTAGTTATTACAAGTTCCACTGAAGTACAAAGTTTCTCCAGCACTAAGGCTGAGGCATCAGCATTAGCATTAGCCACTAACCACAGAGCTAGCTCTTTTGCCCTTTTAGATTTGAGTATATTGTGTTTACAGTGTTAAAACAAGCTACGTGGGACAGACCGCTAGCTGATAGCACCCTATGTTACCTGAACACTCGTAACATGGGTTTTTATTGTAACGTTATTAGGCAGCGTTTACTAGCGCTAACTGTGGCTAGCACTAGCATCTAATGCTAATGCTGCTGCACCAAGCCTTAGCGCTGGACAAACCACTGAAAATATTGGAAATCTAAGCTTATTGTAAATAAATGGAAGCGTTTTCAGGAGAAAACATCCAGAGCTCATTAGACCTTGAAAGAAAATGTTTTATTTTAGGAAATACAGTTTTGTTTACTCTCTCCAGCTTCCCCATTAAAAGGGAAACTTGCTCCCTTGCTCTCTTCAAAGTAGGCATCTTTACTAGAGTGTCGCTTAATGCGTCTTATAATAATCCATTGTGCCATATATATGAAAATAGACCAGAAAATAGATGTTTATTGATAGTGTGCCTTATAATATGGTGCACGTTATAGTCCCAAAAATATGGTAACTCTTGTTTTAAACTCAATAAAGCATAAACTGTAAAATGTGTAACAAGTGGATAAAAAATAATTCTGAACAACATATTGTTGTGTGGGTGCAGATTATGTCAGTTTCATGTCATGCACTAATAATTTTTTTAAGTATTATAAAGCAACACTAAATAAGAGAGCACCATAATTATTTTTCCCAAATATTTCCCAAACAAATCTGTATTGTCTATTAATCCTCTTTCACAGTTTTTTAGCATGTGGGAGTCTTTATATAGCATTTCTATCTTGAGGCTGTTTTGTGTCTCTTGTCACTTATTTGAAGAGTAAAAGATTTACTAGTCTCTGCTGAGGTCCTGAGTTGATTTATGATATTTATGAAAGTGACAGAATTCATGCGTACCTGTTGAAAGGTGAGCGCGTGCCTTTCAGCGAGCCTGACGAGCGTTTTCACTCTGGCGAGAGATGTGGAGAGACAATAGCCCGATCGGGCGTGACGGTACTGAAATAATAATGAGTTGTTTATTAGCACACTTCAGAGCGCCGCTAAAGCCTCGAGCCAGAGCGGCTCAGTGGAGGCAGCGGTTTCCCTCTTATCACCCTGTTAGACAGTGACACATATCCACAACTGCTCCCTGCAGCTGGAGGCGGCCATACTTCAACACGGCCATATATCACGAGGAAGGTTGGGAGATGTTCAAGTGCGATAAGTCTACAGGAGCTGGGAGGAATGCTGGGAATGACTCTTGGGAAGTTTCTTTTTACCCAACCAGAGAACTTCACAGGTGACCCAGGGATATGCATTTATCAGTGGCGTGCAGTGAAACCCCGCCGCCAGCCGACCGACACAAAGATAAATATTACAATAACTACATGTTCTCTGTCTTGACGTTATATTAACTTAATACAAATCAACAGCCCACAAATACAGCTACAAACTACAAAAGTGTACAATAGACCCAACAATTAATGTTTAATTTGCCTACAAGTACAACCAAGTTCAACAAGGATCACTCATTTGTATGCCAGGGCAGCCAAAATATTACGTACACACAAAAACTCACCAGTCAGACAGCCTATTATTGTATATAATTAGTTTCACATTGAAGGACAGCCTTAAAAAGTTTTTTTTTTAATATGATATAACACATTATCTGTCTCACTTGCAGCCGCATTTCCATGATAGTTAACTAACTATTGAATTAATCCAGCATGAGCGCGTAACACCTTCAGCACAGCGCTGAGAAGGGGTTAGACAGCCATGGCCCCGCCCCTGTAGTGAAAATCATGAATCTGATTGGTTAGACTTGCTTTGACTTTGCTAATAGATTCATTACTACACCCTTCTCAAAACCAGGAGAAGGAGCCTTCTGCCAAAAAGTAGTTCCACAACAACTGTAACAGAACTGCAACTACAAAACGGCGTATAGTTTTTACAGACTAACACCACGACCGTCAGCTTGAAATCCAAATTGGGAATAAGTGAAGATGGTAACGTTAGGGGCGTGAAATAAAGCTAATACTCTCCTCTCCTGCTCTGCTGAGTTGTCTTCATGTAAAAACTGCACGTTTGTCGGCATTTCTGCCTGTTTTTCTGGGTGGTGTTGGTTTTAGCTAGCCGGCTGGACTGTGGTTAGGTTAGCGTAGCTTGCTTTAGCTCAGCATTAGCTTAGCATTAGCTTATCCTAGCCTTGCCTGGCTGGTTACCGTTCCGGATGTCATTCTGCAGCCGAGGTGAATGATGGATGTTCTTTCACTTTTTTCCACAAAAGACGAGCCAGCGCTGCGGGCTGCAAGTGAGCGTGCCGTGGCTGGGCGTCAGCCTGTGCTAAGCTAATGCCCTGTGCTTCAGTCTCCTGGTTTGTTCTGCTGCTGCCAGAGTGCTACGCTAGCTACGCTGTTGCTAGTGGGACGTGCTGCTGCTGCCGGAGTGCTACGCTAACTACGCTGTTGCTAGTGGGACTTGCTGCTGGGACGTGATACAGATTTAGTGTGAGAAGGCCGTGCTGTTAATACAAATATCACCTCCACCAGTCTTACACACTGCTTTTGGATAACTTTATGCCTTTACGCCTGGTGCAAAAACTCAAGCAGTCCAGCTTGGTTTGATGGCTTGTGATCATCTTCCTTTTGATTATATTCTAGGGGTTTTCAATTTGGTAAAATCAAAGAAACTCATAATTTATAGATGGTCTCCTATTTCTTAACATGGTGGAACGTCACTTTAACTTACATGTGTTATATCATAACTATGAACCTGAAAAGCTTCCTGCGTGTGTTTCTTCAGTAACTGCGCTTGTGTTACGTCTATATGGGTCCTCATTAGGAGCTTGACCGGTCACTCGTAAGGAGTACACCAAAGGTTATTTTAGCAAAGCAACAAAATAGAAAGGGATGCAGTGAGCTCCTGTGGCGTGCAGAGCATTCTGGGTATGCTAACAGAAGGTTTGTCACAAGCGTGGCTAAGAACAGTATGGAGTAGTCCCAAACACGCACTAAAATAAACGGAGTTCCCTTTATTTCCGTCCGGTTTACTGAGCGCAGCATGTGATACTGCCCTGCTCTCTGCTTTGTGTTTAAAATTACTCTGTAGATGATTTATGCTCATCACTTTCTCCAGTGAAAGGATGATCCACAGTGTGACAATACATCACATTAAAGAGGGGCTTCCTCTGTCATACAAGAGTAGAAGAATGAGGAGAAGCATGTGGAGCACGAGAAGCTCGTTGAATAGCTTCTATATTGATGTTTAATGGCTTGAGATTAATAAAAAATCATTACTTAGTCATTTTTAAGAGAACATGCAGATCTCTCACAGCAATTTAGTGTACTGAAGATTTAGATTTAACACATTTCTTTAAACAAATAATAATAATAATAAATTGTGTTATAATTGTACAGTTATTGTATACAGCTGTACAGTTTCTTTCTATAGTTTTCTTTAGTTTTAGTTGTTTATTTTTAATGTTTTAATGACAAACATGACTTTTTGATCATATTTTTTATCATTTTACAATTTAACAGGTTTTTTGCTACTTTTATGTTAATTGTTTTTTTTAATAGCTTTTAAATTTGCATTTCTATATATGTTTCTTTGAGTTACATGTATTATTATATATACACCTCTGGAAAAAAGAGAACATTCAGTTTCTGAATCAGTTTCTCTGATTGTGCTATTTATAGGTTTATGTTTGAGTAAAATTAACATTGATGTTTTATTCTATAAACTACAGGCAACATTTCTTCCAAATTCCAAATAAAAATATTGTCGTTTAGAGCATTTATTTGCAGAAAATGAGAAATGTCTAATTTAACAAAAAGCTGCAGAGCTTTCAGTCCTCAAAAATGCAAAGAAAAAAAGTTCATATTCATAAAGTTTTATATGTTCAGAAATCAATATTTGTTGGAATAATCCTGGTTTTTAATTACAGTTTTCATGCATCTTGGGATGTTCTCCTCCACCAGTCTTACACACTGCTTTTGGTCTCATATTTCTTTCTCTTATTTTTTTCCAAAGCTGTATATTGAGATATATTTAACCTGATTAAACTCAATTTAATTATGTTCTTCAATCTCTTAGAGCTGTAAATGCTTGGCATGCTTTAAAACGAAAACTACAGAGTGAAAAAATGGCATAGTGTTTGATTGATTGATTTCCATCACTTGAATAAATGGGAATAATGTGTGTTTTATTGAAACCGATGACCAAAACAGATACATTGGTGCTGTTTTAATCGTACACTTTAGCTCGTCCGTGTCATTAGCCGGGTCCTGTATCAAAAAACTCTGCTCCATAAATGGAAGGAGTGTATTTTTATCTGGATGTGGTCGTGAGGTTTCCATACACAGTATGACGGTGTGCAATCTCAACCATCCAGCCCGGATCTCACCGAGCCGAGGTCATCCCGGGTCACTGTCGTCTCATCGGGGACAGAAGACGCGGAGAAAACGGCTGAGTTTTGTCAATTTTAAGAGACTTTCACAAGATTTTCAGCACATCCTTCAGCTCTGATGGATGGACAGATGTCCTTTATCTTGTCCTGGATGCTGGGGGCTTGCGTCAGATCGTGTGTCGTGTTATGAGATATAAACTCATCTCTGTCCTGACAGCAATGTGGGGGGATTTCCATCTTCAGCTACTGCACGTATTTAAATCTCAGCCCTGGTGACAGCAGCCACAGGGGTTATATTTGGACTTTCTAGGAATAAAACATATGAACGGTATTTGGTTAATAAAGGCAACAGAGCAGCAGGTTGGTTGGGGTTACTCTTGAACTGATTCTTGAACTGGGTCAAACATATGCTATTTCTGCATGATAATACAGAAATAATATATCATTTAAATATATTTTAACATTTAAATATTTCCTTAAATAGCCATGTTATCTACTGTTTATAACCACACGTCAATTTCTACTGGTTTTCTTAGTTGAATTAGTAGTGTTTACAATAGTAAAATTATATAAAATTGAAATTTTACATTATTCAACACTAGTAAGGAACAGGGGTGGCACCACATTTTCTTTCTAATTTAGCAGGTTAGTGGCTAATGCTAATGATGCTCCACCAGTGCTAGCCAGGGTAAGCAGCAGGCTATAGTCCGATAATACTCACCTCTGAACGGGGAAAGAACTAGTGCTTATCGCTGTTAGTGGCTAATGCTAATGCTGCTCCACCAGTGCTAGCCGGGGTTAGCAGCAGGCTACAGTTTGATAATACTCACCTCTGAATGGGGAAAGAACTAGTGCTTATCGCGGTTAGTGGCTAATGCTTATGCTGCTCCACCAGTGGTAGCCAAGGTTAGCAACAGGCTACAGGCCGATAATACTCACCTCAGCTCAAAAGCGAAAGCGCTAGTGCTTAGCGCAGTTAGCGGCTAATGCTAATGCTGTTCCAGCAGTGCTATCCAAGGTTAGCAACAGGCTAAAGGCTGATAATGCTCACCTCTGCTCAGCGGTGAAAGAGCTAGAACTTAGCGCTTGGTGCTGAAGAACTAAACTGAAACTCCTGTATAACTCTGTACTTCAGCAGAGTGGCTTTACTGCTCCTTAATACATGACTGGTAAAATTTTATACATAAGGTGCACTAGATTATAAGGCGCACTGATGATTTTTAGAAAAATGTAAGGATTTTAAGTGTGCCTTACAGTGCGAGAAATACAGTATATATTCGGGGAGTATTTTGTTTGTATTCTTCCACAATGAAAAAAATAAAGAAAAAACCCTATCAAAACTGTAGTGAACATACAGTGGCTCAGGCATCAGGCAGCATATAGATTGTGACAATATATATATCAAGGTCTAGCGCTTCTGGAGGCTGTTTGCAGTGTGATTTGTAGCTCCACCCCTCTGTACATACAGTACCAGTCAAAATTTGGACACACTTTAAATTCAGTGTTTTTTAATTATAATAGCTTGCTTTACATTAATACTAAAATCCTCCAAATTATGAAGAAAAACTTTATTTAGAATTATTTTATAAACAAAAAATGGCTCTTGTACTGTAATTTAATGGAAATTTAAAGATCATCATATCATCGCTTTCCAATTAATAACTCTTATCTCCGTTTTTTTCGATTTTAGTTTACTACATAATTTGAACAGACAAACTCTCTCTTACACTGTGCCAAAATTTCTGGATGAACGGACCAATAGAAACTTTTCTAAATTACCTGGAATAAACTTTTTTTACATTGATTCCATTATAAGTTTACAATTTTTTTTTTCTCTCTCCTATAAAGTTGCTGTTTTGAAGATAAGTGTTTTTCATTGGACAGCGACGATATGCACTTACTGGAAAACTACACATCCTGGCAAAAAAAGAAAAGGTCATACACTCTAATATATTTGGTTGGATCGCCTTTATCTTTGATTTCAGCACACATTCACTGTGGCATTGTTTCGATAAGCTTCTGCAATGTCACAGGATTTATTTTAATCCAGTGTTGCATTATTTTTTCACCAAGATCTTGCAGCAGCATTGATGATGGTGGGGAGAAAGTGATCTGGCCTCAATTTGACCCAGCTATCAAATATACTTCTTATTAATTGAGCTAAACTGCTGATAAGTCACAATTCAATCTGATATATTAGCCAGATAATATACTGCTATGGACAAAAGCTGTCTCTGCTGGTATATGCTGTTTACACATGCAGTAATGTTCAGCGTTCACTGCTCGCAGCCGCATCTGCACTGCACATCCCATTGAAAACACTGAGTTTAAAAGCTCAGCTGCAAGTTTTCAGCGTTCTGTGTTAAAGCAGCTTTACACTGCACAGATACACGCGCTGAAACACAGAATCTTCTCACAATATTTGCTGTCTTGCTCCCGTGCCAGACAGCTCTGGCCAATCAGAGGAGACGATGTGCTTGCGTGGTTTATTGGTGCTCATTTTGGTGAGCTTAGGTTTTTATGCCTGTGTGAAAACAAACCAAACAGAGTGAGAAATGCTCCAAATAAACAAACTCATCAACTGATCCAGAGCATAGAAAGCTAAAAAACTACAGGTGTGAAAACGCTCTTTTATACTCAGCTAATTAAGTTTTAACTCAGTAATCCTTACAATCAAGCTGAGATGTTTACAATAAAGTATCCAATTTAACATGCATTCTTTATTCCAGTGCCCCACATAATATATACTAGTATTTTAATTATCATCAGTAATATAAACATAACTGCATTTTACATGTCTTACATTCTTTCTTTCATTTGCATTTAAATATCCACTATTAAAAACCTGGGTTTTAAGAAGAACAAGTGTGATTAATCGCAGTTAATCACAGAGTCTTGTCGTGATTAATCAGATAACATTTTTTAGTCAATTGAGAGCACTAGTAAAACGTTATTTAGACTAAACCCACTATCAAAACTGTAGTGAACATACAGTGGCTCATGCAATAGACAGCATATAGATTGTGACAATTTAAAGCATGGACTAGTGGTCAGGTCTAGCGCCTCTGCAGGCTGTTTGAATCACAGAATATTGTCGTGATTAATCAGATTAAAATATTTAGTCAATTGAGAGCACAAGTAAAAAGTTATTGAATAATATTTTACTGAGAAAACTAAACTACTACTAATGTTCTCTGTAAAGTTAAAGCATAAACATCCCCATAAAAATTCTGAAACAAAATACCAGATTTTAAACTTCTCTTTAGTGACAACTGAATACAGACGTTACAAGGTGGCAAATTTTTTCTGCCACTCTGTTATGCCCTCCTGTCCACCTGTCTGACCAGTTGCTGCTCACAGAGTGTGCTAGAGAACCTCCTGGTGCCTGTACGTCCAAACTGGTGACCTCCCAGAACACAGGCATGCAAAAAAATACCCATAGCCCAGCATTCTTTACATACACACACACGCCAGGAGGTCTGCAGTACTGCACCGCTACACCTGATTCAGCTGCTCAGATAATTATGGTCAAATCCTTCTTAAGACACCTGCACTGGAGGACCATCTTCAGTACAATAAATCTGTGATCAAAAGTGTTTTAGTTGTGAGTTAAACCAGTTTTTTTTTTTATTTTACAAAATTGCAAAAACCCTGGAATATAATCAAGAGGAAGATGGATGATCACAAGCCATCAAACCAAGCTGAACTGCTTGAATTTTTGCACCAGGAGTGAGTAGCATAAAGTTATCCAAAAGCAGTGTGTAAGACTCATGGAGGAGAACTAAAAATGTGATTAAAACCAGCGTTATTCCACCAAATACTGATTTCTGAACTCTTAAAACTTTAGGAATATGAACTTGTTTTCTTTGCGTTATTTGAGGTCTGACAGCTCTGCACCTTTTTTGTTATTTTACTCAAACATAAACCTATACATAGCAAAATCAGAGAAACTGATTCAGAAACTGGAGTGGTCTTCAGTTTTTTGCATAAATTTGCATAAATTGCATATTATAAAAAATGTGCTCAAAGCAAAATATATATGCTGGTTATTACCTAATGAAGATATGTTTAATTCCAGAAGCTGTAAGACTCTTAAACTCCACCTAGCCAACACACTGCACTGACACTTTACTAGGACAATTACATGTTTATGCACTTTATCACTTCATGTTACCTATATTTATTCATAATCATTCATGCTGCTGTAGCAAATGTGGATTTTATGTTACTGCTACTTTTCTACTCTCCTTTATATTTTGTGTATTTAGAATGATATCTATTTTATTATTACTTTATTTTTATTCTATTTTATTTTATCTTATTTTAACAATTGCTCTTTGGGTGGAATTGGACCATGGGAATGCAGTTTTGCTCCACCTCATGCATGCACAAAATGTTCAATCATTTAACTTTATGATTAATTAATAAATCAGTTTATGGTGTTTAAACTAAGCTATTTTTTTGCTGTAAAATGTGCTGTCTGTGCCATCTAATTAGCATGACTTGTAATTAGCAGTGGAACAGTGTTCTGAATAATCTTCCAAAAAACAAAACTTTTTTTTTTGGTTTTGTTAAACAAATAAAGTATGTTGATAGAGAGCTAGATAGATAAACAGATAGTTAGATTATATATTTTATCACAAGCTCATGAGAAATGAACCAACTGAAACAGCTTGGAATCAAATCTTTTTACATTGACTTCCATTAAAAGTTCATTTTAATTTTAAGTTTTTCTTCTCCTGTAAAATTTCCCATTTCTTCAGACTTCCGGATGACTTTTTTGTTTGTTTTTTTGTGTAACATCAGCTCTATACATATGTAAGTAGGGTGTGAATCTAAGTGTATGAAGTTGTCTAAGTAGATGCTGCTTTGTGAACTTCAAAGTTGCCAATGAAAGTCCTTCAAACCTCTGCCTGAGCATTCAGAGAATGAGAGTTGTCTGGGGGGTTGGGTCAGGGCATTGCTGAGGGGGGCCGTCCAATCTGCTGCCTTAAATTAGCCGTGGGAGAGGTCGGCCTGGGGGTGGAGCCTGGCACTGTCACTGTCTCTGTAGTTAAGTATTACCTGCAGTGCTTCAGCAGGAGGACAGCACTTGTGCTGGGAGTGGGGGAGAGTGCAGAGGGAGAGAGAGAGGGAAGGAAAGAAGGAAGGAAAGAAGGTGGGGATAAGAGGGAGCAGTACTGGGAGAGGGCACACCAAGTTTAAAGTCATTGAAGTGACTAGAAAAGACACTCTTTCTTAAAGACTTGGAGGCTGAATCACTTTTTTACTTTTGCAAGTATCTTTGAAGCCTGCAGTGCAACTAGCTGTGGACATGGCTGGTTGTCTGCAAAGGATGGACCCCACAGCCCCGACACTTCTGAAGTTCTTCTTCTTTGTGTTGCTGTCATTGGGCTGTTGCTTCTACACAACAGAGGCAGATCCTTTTGACCCAGCGTTCCTCTACAGACGCCAATCTGGACCTAATGCAGAAACGATTCTGGTCGCCAACAATGGGATTAGAGTTCCCTTCGGACGCTCGGTCTATCTGGACCCTATCAATGACCTTGTCACTGAGGTGCAGCCTGGAGACCGTTGCCACATCACAGTGCTGGACAATGACCCATTGGCGCAGAGACCTGGAATGCTGACCCCCAAAAAGTTCCCATGTGCCTTTGGAGCCGAGGAGGTGAAATACACCCACTTTGGTTCACGGAGCCCCAGCAAGGACCATGTGAAGCTTCAGCTGAGGTATGACTCCCATACCGACACTGTGATCATCCCTTTCATGCTAGAGGTGGAGGTGGTCTTCCAGCAGCTGGAGGTACTCACCCGTAACATGCCGTTGGTTGTGGAGAAGCTCAATGGAGAAAGCAACCCCATTGAGAAGAAAAGCCTGGAATTTGCCTTTGAGGACGGTGTCACTTCGTGCAAGGTGACCACGCTGGTCGGTGCAGGTGGACTCCCCAGGTATGGCACTCTTTCTGATAACTCTGTTAATGGCCAGATGATTGATTGTGAGGAATTTCTCAGGAAAGGCATTCGCTATGTGCACACTGCCACCACCAAATCCCCCAACAGGGATTACATACCAATGCTAGTAGAAGTTCAAGACAATAACGGCAACACTATACAGCAGGAGCATTTCCAAATAATGGTTAGAATTAAGGAAGGAGCAGAAAACACGCCTCCCAAAGCCAGCTTTACAGCTATGATGATGATGGAGGTCGATCAGTTTGTGATGACAGCCATAACTCCTGATATGCTGGCAGGCGAAGACGTGGAGTCAGATTCTGATGACTTAATCTTTAATATAACATCTCCCTTAGGCTATCAACAGGGCTATATCATCAGCACGGATGATCAGAACCTGCCAATAACCTCCTTTTACCAAAGAGATGTGAAAGATCTGAAAATTGCTTATAAACCACCATCCGAAGATTCAGAAATAGAAAGAATCTTCCAGATCGAGTTTGAGATAGTCGATACTGATGGAGCTGTGTCAGAAACATTCGCGTTCATGATCGTTGTAAAGCCGATGAACACTTTAGCGCCAGTCGCTACCAAAAATACAGGCCAGCTACTATTTGAGGGTCAGTCTAGGCCTTTGTCTACTTCACAGAACTTGGAAATCAGTGACGAGGACAATCTTGAAGATGTAAGAATCTCTGTAACTGATGGTTTGAAGCATGGTGAGCTGACTGTGTTGGGGTCTCAACGAAAATATTTCACCCCAGCTGATCTTGACGCTGGAATTGTTGTGTATCAGCATGATGGGAGTGATACCTACAGTGACAATATTATATTCAGAATGACTGATGGCACTAATGAGGTGGAGTTTTTGTTTCCTATCACAATTGCCCCTACTGATGACGAGCCCCCCATTATTAACGCCAACACTGGCATTGTGCTTTTCAAGAATGAAATGATGCAGATCTCACCATTTATCTTGAGTGCGACTGACATCGACTCAGAAGACTCAACCATTAAGTTTATCTTAGAGGAACCATATTCAACCATTGGTGAACTCCTGCTTAGGCAAGTGGAGCCCCCTGCAGATCTGTCCGCTTGGAAGTTTAGTGCAACAGATGAAATGTTTGAACAGGTGGTCACGTATTGGTTTCAGCAGGACATTCTAGACGGAAAGCTGTTTTACCGCCACAAAGGACCCCACAGCACCACCACTGTCATTGACCACTTTGTGTTCAGAGTCCAGGATGACAATGACCCCCCAAATCAGTCTGGAGAACATACATTCACCATTAAAATCCATCCTGTTGATGACATACCCCCAACTCTGTACCCAGGCACTTCTCTGCACATGACTGTTCAAGAATATGAACTAACATTCTTTAAAAAGAAGTTCCTACGCTACACAGACCTGGACTGCGATGACAGGGACCTCAAATATACCATCGTCAAGGCCCCCACAGATACAGACGAGAACAACCCAGTTCTTCTTGGAGCCATTGTACTTACTGACAGCCCTGACACTGTTGTGTCAGAGTTTACTCAAGCTCAGGTCAACCACCATAAAATAGCATACAAACCTCCTGACCAAGAGCTGGGTATCACTCCCAAAGTTGTCCAGTTCACCTTTACTGTAGAGGACACAGCCAGCAACTCAGTTGATGGCCTGTTTACGATATTTTTACAGCCTGTTGACAACAAGCCTCCTGTGATCACCAACACTGGCTTCACTGTGCTGGAGAGAAGCACCTTCATAATATCCAAGAATGAACTGGATGCCTCTGATCAGGACACAGAGGAGGAACATATTATATTCAAGGTCATCCAGATTCCAAGGTACGGGCAACTACAATATTTGGAAATTGATATGTCCAATGGCGAGACATTTGTTTTAGAAGACATTGAGAGTGGTCGACTCACCTATACCCATGGTGGGGAAGAATCTCTGACTGATGTAATCAAAATTGAGGTTAGCGATGGCTTCCATGAAGTGCCCATAGTTATCAAGATTAGCATTAAGCCAGTTGATGATGAGACTCCAACCATCATGCTACCATCAGGTCTCCTGGGGGCTTCCATTGATGTGCTTGAGAATGGAGCTACAGAAATCACTAGCAATGTGATTCAGGGTAAAGACGAGGACACGGACGACCTCATGCTTACATTTATTGTAGAAGAGTCTCCAAAACTGGGAGAAATCATGGTCAATGGCGCTCCTGCTGAACGCTTTACCCAACAAGACATTATCAATGGGGTAGTCGTCTACGTCCACACAAGTGGAGAGATTGGCCCTATTAAAGAGCACGATTCCTTCAACCTCACCATCTCTGACATGTCAGACGAGTGGGTCGTTGGTGGCAACAAAGTCCAAGGTGTTCGTGTCCATGTTACCATCCTTCCTGTAGACAGTATTGCCCCAATCGTTAGTGTTGGGGAACAGTTTGTTGTAGTTGAAGGAGAAAAGAATGTCATTACCTTAGATCATATCAAAACTGAAGACATTGACACTGATAATGATGATATCCTCTGCACCATTATTGTCCAGTCAACTTCTGGCTATGTGGAGAACATTTCTCCAGCCCCTGGATCAGAGAAATCAAGAGCAGGCACTGCTATTACTGCCTTTACCATTAAAGATGTTAGTCTAGGTCACATCTACTACGTCCAGAGCATTCACAAAGGTGTGGAACCAGTAGAGGACAGGTTCACCTTCCGTTGTTCTGATGGTATTAACTTCTCCGAGAGGCATTTCTTCCCCATTGTCATCATCCCATCCAATGATGAGAAACCAGAAATTTTCATCCGAGAGTTTGTCGTCATGGAAGGCATGAGCTTAGTCATTGACAGCCCCATCTTAAATGCTGCAGATGCAGACGTTCCAAGTGATGAGCTTGAGTTTGAGATCATTACAAACCCCAAACATGGCAGCATCGTCCAGCAGTTGAGCACTGGCACTGTTCCGGTAGTAAAATTCTCCTTGGAGCAGATCAAGGAAGCATCTAATATAGTTTACGAGCATGATGACTCTGAGACCAAGGAAGATGAGTTTAAAATTAGACTCACAGATGGCAAACACACTGTTGAAGAGAAAGTTCTGATAATGGTAATTCCTGTTGACGACGAGACCCCAAGAATGGCGATCAATGATGGACTGGAGGTCGAAATTGGAGAAACCAAAGTCATTAGCAAGAAAGTTCTCAAAGCCACAGATCTGGACTCTGAAGACAAAGAGCTTACCTACATTGTCCGCTATGGTCCTGGTCAAGGCTACCTTCAGCGAATCACCAAACATGGAGATGTTATTGGGAACATCAGCATTGGGATGAACTTTACCCAAGATGAACTTGACAAGCAGTTGATCCAGTACGTCCACACTGGCCAGGAGGGTGTTCGTGATCTGCTCAAGTTTGATGTCACTGATGGTATCAACCCCCTCATTGATCGCTACTTCTATATCAACATTGGAAGCATTGATATGGTCTTCCCTGATGTCATTAACAAAGGTGTGACCCTCAAAGAAGGAGGCAAAGTGACCTTGACTACAGACCTCCTTAGCACTACTGACATCAACAGCCCTGATGAATACCTCAGTTTTAGCATCACACGAGCCCCAAGCAGGGGTCATCTCGAGTGCACTGACCTTCCTGGCGTGCCCATCTCCACCTTCACCCAGTTACAACTTGCAGGCAACAAAGTCTACTACATCCACACCTCTGATGATGAAGTGAAGATGGACAGCTTTGAGTTTGAGGTGACAGATGGCTACAATCCAGTGTTTCGCACATTCCGGGTGTCCATCACTGACGTGGACAACAAGAAACCAGTCTTGACCATCAACAACCTGGTGGTGGGAGAGGGTGAAATCAAACTGATCACTCCTTTTGAGCTGACTGTGGAGGATCGAGACACTCCAGATAACCTTCTGCGCTTCGTGGTTACCCAGGTGCCTGTGCACGGTCAGCTGTTGTACAACGGCACTCAAGCCATTACGACATTCACCAAGCAAGACCTCAACGAGAACCTCATTAGCTACAAGCACGACAGCACAGAGACCAGTGAAGACAGCTTCTCATTCACGGTCACCGATGGAACTCATACCGACTTCTACGTGTTCCCTGACACAGTCTATGAGACACGGAAACCGCAGATGATGATCATCCAAATCAACACAGTGGACAATGGCGTACCTCAAATCGTGGTCAACAAAGCTGCACCCACCCTCAGGGTCCTACATACCGGCCATCTTGGATTTGTAATCACCAGTAAAGCTCTGAAGGCTGAGGACAGAGACAGCCCTAATAAGGTTTTGAAGTATACCGTCGCTGAAGCTCCTCTGCATGGCTTCATCATCAATACTGAGTTGGGGAACAACAGCATCAAGACCTTCTCACAAGGTAAGCTCTTAAAATTTAAAGCACTTCTTATTGTATTGAAGAATTATGCTTTAGAATATGTCATTTTGTAATTATGGTTATATTATCGTTAATATGATATGAGAATAATGGATTGCTGTATACAAGGAAGGAATGCTTAAACTTAAACTAATATAATTGTTTTTTGTCAGCTGATATCGATGAGATGAAAATCTGCTATGTGTTACTCGATACATCCAATGCTACAAGTGATATCTTCTACTTCACAGTTGAAGACAACGGTAAGACAACTTTATTTCTGTGTGTTTCTTGTTAAATTTAATATTTACTGAAGTTAGCAAGTGGTAATATGTGAGAATTAGTGTTTCTTGGTTTACACATGCATTTCTGGACAAGCTGAGAGAAACAGAATATTACAGTTGATATTTTAGTGTCAGAATGATACTTAATGTTGTTTTAAAGAGCGTAAAGAAGTTTCTGTTTCAGCCAAGATAATATTTACTGTGTGTCACAGTATGTTCTTGACCTCTGCTAAGAAGAATAGTAAATCCATGGTATTGTGGAAGGGATTATAGGGTACACTAGTGTATGTGTACTTTCCCATGAAAGCGACAGCACCACCCAACAATGACAAAAGACATCAAACCCTTCCTGGATTCTGCTGTCATTTTATGACAGTGGAATTGTTCCACTAGTGTTGCAGTCTTTGTAATATAAGCCAGACTTCTGCTGCTTTACTATAACCAAAGAAATGTCCAATGAATGTCTGATTTTTAAAACACAAATATATTAATGAGCGCCTATGTGCCATTTATGGAACTCCTTTGAGACCGATACAGGTCACTCCTTTTTATAAATTCAGAATAAAATTAAGAATATTGAGGCTTATAACTGTTTAGTTACTGTTTTGTAACTAAATTAATCAAAGTAAAAGTTTAAAAAAATTAAATTTAATATTTATAGGTAAATTAACAGTCTTTAATTGTATTACGTAATTATGTTACATTTTATTTTTAATATTTGTTTAATTTCAATTGATAAATCATACATTCATCCCAGAGGACATGCTATTAGACATACAGAGGCAAGTTATTCCAAAAGCCAAGTAACAAAATGGAACAGGTGGGAGGCTCTGCTATTTTAACTTCAGCTGTAAATGGTACATGCACTCTGAGGTTTTGAAATGCAATCCACACTGCACAGTTTGGGCTATATTTATGCTGTATTGAGCATCATCACAAGAACAAGATCACGATGGCCATGTTTATTTTAAATGCCATAACAAATTCCCATGCCACTTGAAGAACTTGCTGCCAGCAGGTTTTTAAAATACTTTGATTTCTTAACTTTTTCTTTTTATTAATTAAACTTTATCAGATAATTTAAAATAATAGTAAAGCAAAGGCTTTTGATTTAAAAAGCAACTCAAACTGCAAACAAAAAATTGATTTAAAAGTTAAAACAACAACTGATATATGAATAAAGTAAGAAACTGGAGGAAGCTTTTGTGCATTAGTATTTATATAGTATATGATATTGAGGAAAATTTGAACTCATTATAAACTCACTTGTTTGTTGGCCAGCTATACATTATGGTTTCTTCAGTTCAGGCACTAAAGAGTGAAGTGAAGATCTACAGTAGACTCGGTTGTAGGTGTCTGCACCACAGACTACCATAAAGAGGGGAAGAGCATGACCTTACTGATATGGGGGAAATGTCTTATAGACAAATGAGATAAAGGTTAACCTGCACCAAAATACAAGCCTATAGGTTTAAGACTTCAGTTAAATAGGAGGACTCTGTGTGATAAATGAGTATTAAATATAGTATAGTATAGATACAGTGTACTCGGAAAAGAAATATAAGTAAAATTTACTTTAAAAAAGTTTCTCAATTTTCTGCATTCGCTTTTTTTAAGCAAATTTAATTTCAGATAAATGTAAGTAACTTTAACTTGGTTTCAAGACTTAAATGTTACGTAGAGTAAATAAGTGAACTGAACTTCAGACAATCCTTTCTTTTAGTAAACCTTACTTAATTTCTGCATACAATATTACCTAATTACAATTACTTAATATTATATATTACTTATATTTTATATTACTTAGTATTATTCAATATTACTCAAATAATTTATAATACATAATATATTATAATTCCTAAAATGTAAATATTTTTAGTTAAAACACACATATTACACTGTCTCAACATACATTTTTTACTAAAAAGAATGTATTACATGCCATCCATGTGTTGAGACAGTGAGACTTGGTCTGTTTACAAAATAAATCTTTGAGATTATGTACATATTTAAATGTGTGTTTTAATAAAAAATATTTAAATAAAAATTTAAAGTAACTGTAATTAGGTAATATTGTATGCAGAAATTAAGTAAAGTTTACTAAAGACAGGATTGACTGAAGCTCAGTTCACTTATTTACTCTACGTAACATTTAAGTCTTGAAACCGAGTTGAAGTTACTTAAATTTATATTTTTTTACTTAAAAAAAGCAAATGCAGAAAATTGCGAAACTTTTTTTTTTAAGTAAATTTTACTCATCATTTTTTTAAGTGTATTAGGAGTCATTATGTTTTGTGATTCTGTCTTGATTCTGAAAAAGATCACATCACAGCAATATCACATTATATCACCTTGCTTAGAGAATCACAATATATCTATATATATATTTATACGCTGCCAGGACAAAAAAAAAGTCTCCACCTGGATTTAAGTAAGTAAATGATGTGGAGTTGTTTGATGCTGCAGTTGGTCTGCAGGTTTAGGTTCAGCAACAGTATGTGCTGAAAAAATGAGGTCAGCTGACTACCTGAATATACTGAATATAGACCAGGTTATTCCATCTATGGATTTTTTCTTCCCTGATAACACAGTCATATTCCAAGATGATAATGTCAGGATTCATGGTGCTGGAATTGTGAAAGAGTGATTCAGGGAGCATGAGATCATCATTCAGATCATCCAGATCTTAACCTCATTGAGAATCTTTGGGATGTGCTGGACGGAGAAGTGCTGCTTTGTGCAGAGGTCAGACTCTACCATCATCAATGCTGCTGCAAGATCTTGGTGAAAAATTAATCCAGCAACACTGGATTGAAATAAATCTTGTGACATTGAAGAAGCTTATTGAAACAATGCCACAGTGAATTTGTGCAGCAATCAAAGCTAAAGGCAGTGCAACCAAATATTAGAGTGTGTGACCTTTTTTTGTCCAGGCAGTGTATTTATCTATAACCCCTGTATTATGATACACATGCTTAGAAGTATGTGAATCCATTGGAATGTTCTGTATTTATATATATATATATATATATATATATATATATATATATATATATATATATATATATATATATATATATATTTTTATATATATATATATATATATATATATATATATATATATATATATATATATATATATATATATAAGCAAATCTATATTTCGGCCTCATTTGTTTGGTTCTACTTTTAGGAAAAACTGATGCAGTTTTAAGTTATGCAGAAATATACACTGTAAGCCCGGATAAGTTGAATTTACTTAAAAACATTTGAGGAAACTTAAGTTAGCATAACTTAGAACATAAAGTTATTACAACTAAAAGGGAAGTTTATTTAACTTTTTTATTTTTGCTATACTGTAAGACCGGATACATTTTAAATAAAGAGTTTACTTAACTTTTTTAAGGCAGCCAGTTTGCTCAATTTGTTTAAGTAATGGGGAATGAAAACTTGAGTTAGCATAAATTAAAACATCAAGTTATTACAACTAAAGGGGAACTTTTTAAGTACTTTTTAAGATTTATTTCTAAGGAAGCCCAGGGGAAATCACTACACACTGATGGTGAGTGTCTGAAACTGTTTGACGCACCCAGTATGCAAATAGATTGTGACAGAAGCCAATGGAAAGCTCTCAGTTTAAATGTATATGTGCCCACAAATGTTCAACTAACTCAAAATAGTTGAGTAATGTTTAGAAATATCCAATTTTATGTAAAACAGACTTAAATCATTTGAGTTCAAACAACTTCTGGGTTTAAAGTGTATCAATTGACCACTGTATATAGCCTACAGTTTATATATGCACTGCACTAGTAGGTCCAATTCCCTTGACAAGACTCTTTTGTCTTTTAAAACAGCTCTGAAAGACCTGGATGTTCCAGGTTGTTTGGGTGTTTGGCTTTGTGTGTTTATTCTGGAAGACAGTGTGGTCTTTGGGTATCTTGTATAACTCAAATACAGGCCTATAGGCACTATTAAGGATCTTGTGAGTAGTAGTGAGTAGTTGTTTGTGTTTGTTGTCATTTATTTAGGGTCTTTTGAAATGGGAGGGCTAGGGTTATAAATGGCTGTTATTTATATAGTGTATACTGTATACTTAACCTCAAAATAACTGTTACAGCTTTAAATACAAAGGGCTTGTGTACAGTTTCTATATACACACTACACTGTAGCTTCAATTCCCTACAGTAGGACTCTTTTAAAGCACCCGTGAAAGACCTGGATGTTCCCGTTGTTTAGGTGTTTGGCTTTGTGTGTTTATTCAGGAAGACAGCGGGGTTTTTGTGTAGGACAAAAGACAGGACAAAAGGGTCCTATAGTAAAGTGGACCTGAGCTCGTCAGGCTACTGTTTGAGCTTCCAGTCACCCCATCAGAACCAGATGTAGGAATGTGTGTGTGTGTGTGTGTGTTAAAGGTGTGTTTGGTGTCTCGCTCTGAGTTTCACAAGTGTGTGGACGGTCACAGTAGCTGGACACAAGGGTCTTGCTGGTAATGGCCCGAAGACTTAACCTCTGACCCTGAATCCCCACCCCCGACTCTACACACACCTGAACGGAGGAGAAGAAAGGAACATAATTAGCTGATTAGGCTGAAGGTCTGTTTTAGATTGGACGAGTCTGAGCAGGTTGCCAGAGCATTGGTGGTCAGTAAATAACAGTGATTGGCTGAGTGATGAGTCAGGGATGTGAAGGAATGTCTGTCACAAGATGATAGATAGATCATCACTGATCATCAGTAAAGTTTACATTTCATTTGTAAATCAAGGGAGCAGAGTCTGGAGGAAGAGTGGAGAGAAACACAGTCCAAACTGCTTGAGGTCTAGTGTGAAGTTTCCACCAATCAGTGATGGTTTGGACAAAGAGACATGTCATCTGCTGGTGTTGATCCACTGTGTTTTATTATCAAGTCTAAAGTCAGTGCAGTTTTGTTTTCCTGCTAAATCTTACAGCACTTCATGCTTCCCTCTGCTACTGACAACTTTTATGGAGATGCAGATTTCATTTTCCAGCAGGACTTGGCACACTGCCCACACTGCCAAAAGTAAAAAATGTTCTTATATACTATGACCATGATTATCAACAATAAAAGAAATAAGGGCTTAAAATAGATTATGATAGATTATGCTGCAGTAGACATATTAATATGTCATGTGACATATTTCTTATGCTGTGCTTATGCGTTAACCACCCCTTATAACAATATTAATATGAACCAAACCTGGACATATTGGACATATTGGACTATTCTTCCAAATGTTTGCAGGCACCCCTAGTTATGAACGTTTCAGCTGCTTTAAATTGCACCCTGTGCTAACAGAGAAGTACTGCCAATAAAATAGAAATCTCTGGGTCAAAGAGACAGGTACATATGAACCTGTTGACACCGTGCCTAATGCCAGGCATGGTTGAGGGGCTAGAGCATAATGTAGATTCATCAAGCAGTGGAACTTTACAGGGAGTTCCTCAAGGCTCAGTTCTAAGTCTTCTTCTGTTCATAATTTTCATGCTACCCCTAGATCAGATCATTTGCAGTCATGGTTGCTCTACTCTTAGACTTAGAGAGTGAAACCTCTCTGGAACGATGGTGCTCCAACCAAATCTTTTTAGGATGGGATGAGTTAGGGAGTTGAGGATGAGGTGGGGTGGTGATCATCCAACATCCTGAACTCGATACCATTCTTGTCACTGAATGCAATCTAGTAGAAAGCTTTCTCCACTGGAAAGTAGTAACAAAAGCAGGATTTATCATATTTAATAGGCTTGATTTCAACACTGAAAAAAATGATGGGTAAAATATACTTAAAAAATGTTTTTTTTTTCAGATTAATTTAAGTTCAACTCAGTTTCAAGTTAAATGTAACATAGAGTAAATAACTCTAAACTGAACTCAACTTCAGTCAATCATTTCTTTTAGTAACCTTTACTTAATTTTTGCTGCAATATTACCTAATTATAATTACTTAATTTATACAATATTACTCAAATAATTTATGATACATAATATATTATAATCCCTTAGATTTTAATATTTTAGTTAAAACACACATATTACACTGTACAATGTATTACAATGAATTACAATGTATTACACGCCATCCATGTGTTGAGACAGTGTAATATGTGTGTTTTAACTAAAAATATTTGAATTTCAGGAATTATAATATATTACGTATCATACATTATTTGATTAAGATTGTATAAATTAAGTAATTGTGATTAGGTCATATTGTGAAACTTTTGTAAAGTAAATTTTACTCATTTTTTTTCAGTGAAGGTTTCCCAACACTTTTGCTCCTGTACTGTATTTCCTGCTTAGCTGGCTCTCTGATGACATTCTTCCTGTTGAATTCCAGCTCATCCTTTACTTAGAAGGGAATGCTCTGTGTGTGTTTATGTGTGTGTGTGTTCATGTGGACCCTCAGGCCTGGCATTCAGCATCTCTGGCAACCCGTCAGCTGGAAGGAGCTGCTTATTTAGGAGCCAGGCAGAGTTATCTATGGTTCGAGCCTCTGACAGCCTGGTTGGGGCATGGCACCATTCAGAGCCAGAAGTGAAACAGTATAGGCCACTTTTTAAAATCCTGACCTCAATCTCATTATCAGCAGGGGTTCGCCAACCAAAATCATTACTGTCCAATACAGAGGGTCATCTGATTAACTGGTCCTTATACTGTGGATTAAGACACTTTTTTGACACTTAATTAGCATAATTTACTGCATTAGTTAACACCGACAGTCCGGAAATCCGTTAAAAAGTTAATTCATAAAAGTATGCATCATTATTTTACTGTTTGTAAACTTTTAAGCGGTTTGAACATAAATAAATGAAGTCTTTAGTAGGTAAATCTGGATATTTGTACACAAACCTCAAATATTTTAGAGGACCATTTATAGTCATTTCTGCTGTACCTTTAAGTCAAATCAACCTGTGTTGATAATAACTAAAAAAATATATATAGTCAGTTGCCTCTTTGAGTACAAAAATGACATATTTCCTATTGTACTGGCTGTATCCTTGTATTTATTCATGTTAAAATCTCTTTGCTGATTGTGCATCTCATGTAAGACTTGACTGCCTGACCTCTTACGCTGTTGTAGGCTGTAAGAGCAAGTTACCACTAAGATAGCAGATTCATTGTACTCTAAAGTGCTTCCACTAGGATTGGGAGATCGCTGGTCCGAATACAGGTCATGCAGCTTGCCATCAGCTATCAGAGCCCTGGGTCGGTAGCGCTCTTTTCCCTCATTATTCCTTGGGTGATGTTGAACAGCACAAAGCGTCTGTCGGCTTATGTATCAGAACAAAGTCCTTGCGCTTTCCTCCGAGTGTTAGCATTGTGATGCTACTTGGCAATGCTGCATCAGCAGCAGCTCAAAAAGAGGTGGTGTCTGACTTCACATGTGTCGGAGGAGGCATGTGCTTGTCTTCAGCTCCTCGTGTTGTGGCATCATTTGGAAAAAGAATTCAATTTAAATTTATTTGGACAGTTGGTCTAACGCACAATGTTTATTACATTTAGTACATTCAACGTAAGGATTTTATTATAAGTAAATCTTATCAGCTTTGATTTTGCAACAGATTTTAACTTAAGAAAACTACATTTCAAGTTGCAGGTACACAACATTTTGAGTGTCACATAATATAAATATTAATAGTGTAATTTTCATTGGAGGCAAAGAATTCGCTCAAATGCTTTAGGTAAATTTAATTTATTAAGGTTTAGGGTTCACAATGTTGAACTAAAGTTTATTTTTTAGTCTTTTAACTAATTTTAATACTACACTAACAGTTCATCAATTTAAAAGGTAATTGCTATCAATAATTCTACTTGTTTTTGAAAAAAAAAGAGACCACTTCCGTTTCTGAATCAGTGTCTCTGATTTTGCTATTTATAGGTTTATGTTTGAGAAAAATTACCATTGTTGTTTTCTTCCATAAACTATGGACAACATTTGTCCCAAATTCCAAATCAAAATATTGTCATTTGGAGCATGTATTAGCAGAAAATGAGAAATGGCTGAAATAATAAAAAAAGATTTGGTAGAATAACCCTGTTTTTCTATCACATTTTTCATGCATCTTGGCATGTTCTCCTTTACCAGTCTTACACACTGCTTTTGGATAACTTTATGCCTCTCCTGGTGCAAAAATTAAATCAGTTTAGCTTCGTTTGATGGCTTGTGATAGAAACCCATCATTTTAAGTGATCTTATTTTTTTCCAGAGTTGTATATGTGTGTGTGTGTGTCCGCCCTGTAAAGATCACACACTCCTAAGTGGGCCAAGTATATAATCCTCTCCCATCATAAACACTAACAGTTTGAGCAGAACACTTCCTCTGGGACGTCCGTCCTCTGGCCGGTGTGATCACACCTGTCTGCCTGTGAAATCAGATCCACAGCATGTATAGAACTGCAAGCACCGGCCTCGCCCCAGTATATATACATATACACCAGGAGCTTAGAGAAATCTGCTGCTTCACACACACTCGGCAGCTCATGTGTTGTTGGTGATGCACTTTTACACAGAAGTGTGTGTGTGTGATAAATATGCAGACTCCTTTGGGGGAGGTGAGGACAGTATGTGGAGAAGTGATTGACTAGACATGTAATACATAATGAAGGTACTTAAAAAAAACTACTATTAAATATGTTTGGTTCATATTACTCATGAATATTTATACTGAGCTTGTACAAATTATATTTTAACACAATTTATATCTGATATATTTAATCACACCAAAATCTAGTTAATCTGTTACAGTGCTGTTAAACAGGGAGTTCCGCAAGGTTAAGTCTTAGGCCCTATTCAGGTCATCAATTATATGCTACCCCTTGGTCATAACATGTGTAGACATATTCTAAATAATATTACATGGATTGTTAATGTGTAAATACACAGTTATTAGAGACACATTATAAAGTAGGATCAAAAAGTATAAAAACAATGTATTATTATTATTATTATTATTAGTAGTAGTAGTAGTAATAGTATTAGTAGTAGTATATATCTATTATAAGCACATTTCTTTAAAATCAAGAGTAGCATTTGTTGCTTTGTTCAGAGCCTTTTGAGTCACCTTCATTTCTCCAATGTTGACATATGTTACAGGGGAAAAGTCAAGCTGTAAAAGTTTTGTTAAGTGAATCCTAGGTAACAGACAGCTGTAAACAGTTATAAACCTAAACATATGTAATAAACCTATTTTTGGAGTGAAAAAGCAACTCTGGAAGAGGAAAAGATTTCTGTGCTGTTCCCTTCCTAAGGTGCAGCTTCTTGTTAGATAAATGCTCTCAATCTACATCATAAGAACTGTGCTTATTATGATAAAAAATAAAGCTGTTAATCCTAATGTAGAAACGTATGAATTCCATGTTAATTATAACAATTATGTAGTTATAGGAGGAAATAGGAACTAATGTCTGGGCTGCCAATATTTCTGTATTTGGTGTCTTACTGATCACAGCTTTGCTTTGGGGTTTATTGGGCCAGAACAAGTCGGGGACGTAGAAATGCATGTCCAGACTTGGACACATAGTAGCTAGGTTGGTCTAGGAAACCAACGACCAAATTAATATACAGCTCTAAAAATGGAAAGACCACATAAAAATGCTGAGTTTCTTTAATTTACCAAATTGAAAACCTCTGGAATATAATCAAGAGGAAGATTGCTGATCATTTAGGTGAAAGTAGATAACAAAATATTATCACATAGATATCTTTTGCCGTTTGTATTCCTCCGGCCACTAAAGCCAAATCTTATTTTGTGTATGGGTGTGCAGGAAAGAGTTGGTCTGATTACTGATCTCTTTTCAAAGGCTCTTGTGCACCAAACTTGTAATCTTACCCCCATTTACAGATCAGCTGATAACCCTGGGGCTTCCTATTGCTTTAGACTAAAAGAAATGTGTCCATCAATATAAAGAGGAGCCTTCAGCCCTCAGGACTGTCAGGATATTGCATTCATGGCATTAGTATGTGGAATTAGAATTAAAATAGAATTAGGGTTTTAATTAAACCTAAATCTAACCAAATCCGGAGCAACTACTGGTATCTGGATCTGAGTGCAGCTTTATACAGTTTTATGATGCAATTTTCTTTTAGTTAATTCAACTTAGGTCTGTCAAATGTTCTCCTAATTGATATTTTTTAATTAATTAATTATTGTTTAATCTATTTACTGTTTATTCCAAGCTGCAGATTAGTATTTCCCCTATTTTCCTGAAGTTTTTTTTAATGTCCTGAGCTCTTGCTAGCATTTGAACTTATGTTTTCCTCACAATTGATCAGCAGCAGTTAGACTGTAGGGCCACTCTGGACACAGCTCTGAGAAAACTGATCTCATCTTTAAATTGAGCAACATTAGTTCACAAGCTGCTATCTTTACCCAGTATCGCTACCACATTGTTAGCATGCCAGCTGTTGACCTTGCCCAGCAGAACCACCCTGTCATTAGCATTGCAGTTAGCATTGCTACTTCCCTGTTAGTCTTGCCACCATGCTGTTAGCATGGCTATTGTGCTGGCTGCTGGCATGGCTCAACGTCACTACTATAGTATTAGCATTGTTATTGTGCTGGATGCTAGCATGACTTGCTCAGCATCACTACTACGGTATTAGCATCACTATTGCAGCATTAGAGCATTATCATTTCTATAACATTGTTAGTCAAAAGCCATATTCATCAGCCTTCTTCACATTTAAAAAGTGTTAATTACTGTATATAATTAATATCTGTAGGCTCTTGGAGCAATAAAGATAAAACATGATAGATGTCATATTTATTACTTCAGTACCTGATTCAAGATAAAGTGAGTCTCTTTAATTCAATTTAAATTTTAAAACTATAGACTTGTCTGTTTTTATTATATTTGTTGACTCAGCAGTATCATATATAATGCTATATATGTTGATACAGACAGTCTTGACAAAACATCCCTGTTTATTGTAAGCTTTTACAAGTGGAAATAAGTTACTAGACATCTTAAAGCAGGGCGGTTGCTCAGTCCAGCACCCCAACAGTGATTATGACCTGACCTCTCACTCGTGTCAGCGGCTGCCTCAGGATTTACTGTCCACTGGTGCCAGTGGCAGTCGAGTACTGGAACTTCCTCTCCGGCTCTTTTGCCTCGTGTGTCAGAGGACAGATTTATGGTATTTTTTGTGAGTGTGGTGGAGAACTTGATGTATGGCTTTGGGGTTATTCTTATCTCATCCAAATGGCAAGGCTGTTCCTGTGCCCCAAGGTCTGATGTCTCTTAGCTGCCTTGCTCTCTCACTTTCTCCTTCTCCCTCCCTCTCTCTCTCTCTCTCTCTCTCTCTCTCTCTCTCTCTCTCCTGCCATCTCATTCTCTGCTGTAGGATATGGTATATCCGTCCTCCGGGCTCCCATGCCGTCTCTCTCCTTCTCACGTTCTCACTCTGTCTGCTGTAGCGTTTGATACTCTGTCAGGTTTCGGACGGACAGTGTTCTGCTGCTTTTGGTCATTTTAAGCCAGACTCTTTAGACCGTGTGACGATCGGAGTGCCAGCACCGGTGCCTTGGGTGACTGGTGTCAAAGCCTGGCGCAGCTGGCCTGTCACCCCGTCATCCATCACCCCCCAGGCCTGGGGATCATATCACTCAAATGATGCAGTACAGTTCAGGAGAGTACAGAGCGGGACAGTGAAGGACTGTTTATAGTGTTATTATTCTACCGTCATAAATTATTTAAACAAAATTTGATCTGTATTGGTCTGGAACAGACAGACAGAATAACAGGCGCATTTACGGATAGATAGGCAACCAGATAAATAGACAGATAGATAGACAGAAGGGCAGATAGACAGACAAAAAGACAGGCAGACATAGATAGACAAACCGACAGACAGATTGATGTATAGACAAACAGACAGAGAGACAGATATATGGACAGACAAACATACAAAAAGGTAAGTAGACAGACAGACAGAGAGACATATAGATAGACAGACAGAGAGACATATAGATAGACAGACAGAGAGACAGGAATGTAAGTAGACAGACAGAGAGATAGATAGATAGATAGATAGATAGATAGATAGATAGATAGATAGATAGATAGATAGATAGATAGATAGATAGATAGATAGATAGATAGATAGATAGATAGATAGATAGATAGGAGGGCAGACAGACAGACAGACAGACAGACAGACAGACAGACAGATAGATAGATAGATAGATAGATAGATAGATAGATAGATAGATAGATAGATAGATAGATAGATAGATAGATAGATAGATAGATAGATAGAATACCTAACAAGGCCGTGAGTGCTGTGATGAGTATAAATGGAAAGAGTAATGGGGGAGCAGATATACTTAGTTCTATACTTATACAGCCGCTCTTGCTCAGCCTTGCATCATTCTGCAGTCATTGGGTGATGGCCACATCATTTAGTGCCTCCTGTGCTTTTAGACTCCAGTAGCCAATCAAATGTGGGTTAAGAGGTTAGTCTTATTATCTGAGGATCTGAAGAGAAGATTCCTACTGCAGATTTTGACTGTACAGTTATTTTCATAATCCCTGCAGTAATAGCTGCAGTATCAGTGTATCAGAGTCCTGTGTCTAGGCTGCCATGACCTTCTGTCTTCACTGATGAATTATCTCTGAGCTCCACAGACCAAAGCACCGTCATCTTCTTATACACTATGTGGACCAATTCTTGGGATTCATAGTTCATAGTGGCTTTTTTTTTACCAGATTTTGGAGCATTGCTGTCAGAATGTAATTGCATTCAGCAAAGTTTGATTCAAGTGTATTATTTAGATTTTACCACAGCTCCATTATCGCTGTGTATTGAAAGATTTTGAGTTAGAAGACGATGAGAAAATACAATCAGTTTGGTTATAAACACTCCGCGAGTTAAAATAGTTCCATTCCTGCTCTGTTTGTAGCTGTGCTGTTTGGCTTGTATGCGCTGCATCGTTGCTAGGTTACCTGTATGTGGCTGACTAATACATGGAGACCTTCGGTTACAGTGCATTACCAACTGATAACGGCACTCATAGAACGCCTTTCATGGTCAGAACTAACTTTGGTATAATTGGCTTTAAAGAGTCCTATTCTGTTAGTAAGAAAGGTGTGTGTGCGTTTGCACATCTTTGTCAGCAATGTGTCAAACTTACATAGTTTAATACAGTATATTTACCAGAAGGGGTGTCCACAAAAATTTGGATATATACTGTATATGGTTGGTTTCAAAGAGGGGGATTAAGAATGTTTTCTGAACCTTACAATTGACATTTTTAGAACATTCAACCAGTCATGTAATCTGGATGTTCTTAGAACTTTTCTCTCTAACGTTTTTAAACGTTTTGGTAACGTCACTGCTACATCACTTGTGTCAACATTTTATTTTATTTTTTGTTTTGAGTATGTTACCCTTAACATTTTCAAAATGTTTGCATTCTTCTAGGTGGGAACGTTATGTAAAAAAAAATGTTCTAATAACATTATGATGCAAACCATTGCTGTAAATGTATTTATCTAACATTACAGGCTAACCTTCTAACCTGGAAGCTTTTTAAAACATTGATAAACGTTCTTATAATCTTCTCTATGAGTTGGACTAGTGCTAGTAGACCTGGTATGAAGTCTAAGACTAGTTTTAATGCCTGTTTGGGAAACTGTACAGGTTTTACTAGGCTAATACTAACTCTAAGCTAGTTTTATTTTCTCATTACATGTAAAATATGCTAATAAAACACAAACAATAGAATATATTAAATATATAATGAGCAAAAAAACTTCTGATGACTCCATTATGTCTTCAATCTTAGGTCCCCACAGAAAGCCATGCAGAGAATCTTGGCAAATCTCTTTTAGCGCATGATTAATATGCTACCGCTAATTTAGCACACAGCACGCTGTTTCAACGTCACAGCCCAGCACATATTGTGTCCAAATATTATCTGAGATATTTAAAGGTAGCTGCGTCTTGAGTATATCTGGAGAAAGGCCCAACCTACAAATCTCCTGACGGACATCAGCATGCTAATTTAGCATAAAGCTAGCATAAACCTGATTAATGTATGAAGCAGTATATTGCAGTTACAGTTCTCGGTATACTACTGTATCTATTAAACATTTCACCCCCAGGAGCATTTTTACTGTCCTAAGGAATATCCAGGTAATCAGATCTACTGGAGTTGACACTCAGTCTAAATGTTAGTTGTAAAGACTGCAGTAAATTTGCTCATAAATCAGACGTTAGCTGTTGGGATTTCTATTCCTGTGCTATTTTTTATTAAAGGCCAGAGGGGCCTAGGTCATTGGGGATGTGGCCGTTACTTAGCCTTGCATTCTGTCTGTACATTATTGCGCTCATAAATACCTCAGGAGACCCAGGAACCTTCTGAGACTGCTGGGTGTGTTTGCTGAGACTCTGCTGGAGTTCTTGTTTGAGTTAGCATCTTGTTAAAAATGTGTGAAGGTGCCTTTATTGCCCCTTAATCCACCTGAGCCTATGTATTGTAGATCCAGCGTACACTGGAGTGTATGGGTAGTGTAGTCTGATTGGAAAAATCCAATTTTTCATTATTCAGAAGATAAGTAAAACCAGCTAAACTGAAAAAAAAAATGCCCAAATTTCAAGGTGACAAAGTTAGAAAATCGTCAAAGACAAAAAAACAAACAAGAAATAGTGATGGACTAGAGTGTCCTGTAATATCACTTCTTCAAATGTTATTGCCTGACAACATATACACATTCTTATAGAAATAACCAAAAAAAACCTACTCAAAATACTACCATATAGCCTTACTACTCTTTATTATATATACTACTCTAAATTTCCATATTCTCCCGAATTCTCTATACATTTTATACTACCATATACTATCCTATATTCCCAATACTACACATTAATACACTATATTACCCTACCCTATCCAATACTGTTCTATACGATGTATACTACCCTATACCACACTGCATTACCCTATACTACCCAATATTCCCAATACAATACTCTTTATACTATCATATATTTCCTTTACTAACCTATACTCCACTATACTACCCTACCCTATCCTATACTTCTCAATACTTCCAATACTCACTATACTAGCCTACACTAGCCTATATTCTCTATACCACCTTATATTCCACATACTACTCAATACTCCCAGTACCCTATACTCCACTATAATACCCTACACTATCCTATACTACCCTATACTCCAATATATGACCCTATCCTATCATGTACTACCCTATACTCCTATATATGACCCTACCCTATACTATACTACCCTATGCTTCACTGTACTATCCTATCTTATCCTATCCTATACTACCTTATACTCCACTATACTACTCTAGCATATCCTATAATACCCTATGCTCTGCTATACCACCCCACCCTGTCAATACACCCAATACTACCCTATACTACCCTACACAAGCCCATATTCTCTACACTACCATTCTATTCCACATACCACCCTATACTCCTAATACTACCGTCTACACAAGTGTCAAGCTTATGTAAAGCAATATTGATTCTTTTAATCGTTTGGCACTGAAAACAACTGGACTTACAGATAGTCTGATTATGATGCAGCTTTTCTGCAATGCTGAGCCCAAAGTTAGTTTAAGAAATGGCACTGCGTTGTTCTTCAGAACTGTCTGGTGGGTTTGTGCTCCCAAATGTATGGCAGACATTGTCAGAGTGGCACAGAGATTTCAGCTCTTTTTTTATTTTCTCTGGCATTTCCAAACTACAAAAAGCAAACATGCCATATAAAAAGACGCCAAATAGCTGTAAAGAAGTTTCTGCTCAAATATTTATACAACGGAAAGTTGTTTTTACATACTTGAAGGGACTGTAAATTTCTGCTGAATTTTTGTAATTGCATGTAAATGATTCCAAGAATGTTGTTGTAATTTTGCTGATAATTTTGCTATTTCTGATGCATTTAAATGGAAACTGGGCTACTGTTGCTCAAAGATACAAATCTCCTTTTAACGATCTGGAAGAACCCGATGACAGTGGGTTTTGGCCCACCCAGACAGTGCCTGCTGTCCTCCTCAGTTGTTGCTTCTCTGCAGAAACAAAAGCTGACAAAAGGAGAGCGCTAGTGTGGGGAGGGGGGTAGAGCGGACGGTGGGGGTGGTAGAGGATGGGAGAGGGTACAGCTGTCAGTCTCTACGCCTTGGAATCTCCACCCAAGTGTGGGCAGTGTGAGAAAAAAAAGAGAAGAAAGGATGAGCTCTGCCAAATGCGGGACTGAAGTTCCCAGTTGGAGGAGAGCAGGACCTCCATGCCCTGTTCTAAAAGCTACAGTCTAACACCACCTGTCAGTCATACAGGCTGTAAAAGCAGTTTAGAGAGAAGCACAAAGTCACTGTCAGCACTGACCACCAAGATCACCCCGACAGGGCGCCCTATTCCAGGGGTTCTCAACTGGTTTCAGCCTAGGAACCACATTTTCTCATTAGGATTAAATCAAGCAAACCAAACTATTTTTTTTTAAATAACATTTAAAAACCCATTCAAACATACTGTGCATATGCATGCAAAGTGAATTTAAGAGCATTTTTTAAGCTTTTTAAACTGAGTAGGAACATGTCAACTACATTGCATGTCAACTTGCATTCAGTGAACATAATTTCTGTCTCTCTTTTTTCCCAATGTAAAAAAATAGTAGAAAATCAGATAAGCATTAATTATTAGAATTATTCTTTTTTTAATATATTCATTTTTTATAAGCTATCCGCAACCCACTTTTGAGTCCCGACCCACTAGCTGAGAATCGCTACCCTATTCTACTGACCAACCGAAACCAAACAAAACTTCATATTAAAACAGTGAGCCAGATTTATAAAACACACTAAAGTTAAAAGGATATTAGGAACAATTTGTTTATTTCAAGACAATAATTGCAGACATTTGCTACTCCTATTTAAGAGAACCTGAATGAGACCCATGTGAAATTACCCAGTTAGAAGCAGATATGGATTTAACTATCCATCATTCTGTATAATATTCAGCAATATAAACTTTAACAATCATCAGTAAGTAAAGTTCTTGAAGAAACACTCATTATATTAATGACTGAGTGTGTGGCCTATGCTTCAATATCTCACCTCAATGATGTTACATTCTCAATATTTAGTATAAATTGTTTAAAATTAAATAAATAATAGGTCTTATTATCTTATCGTCTTAATAAAGGAAGTTAAAGCTCAGAAAAGGATAGAATTTGAGTTCAGAGAATATGAATACATAATTTGGTAACAGTACAATTTCGGAACCCAAGCTGGGGGTCTATTGAGGTCTTTTTATTTTGGATTGATTTTCCATCACTTCCACTGATCCACTATACTGCCAAAAGTTTCCACTCGCCTGAATTGCTGTGTTTGGTGATGCAATGCTTGAATGGAGCTGCTTGGCCATGGAAACTCATAAAGGAACGCTTAAGGCATACTGAATTAATCCTTTAGAAATGTCAAATTATGTTTTATGTATATTATGGCAATGTCATAATATACCTTGATTTGTGTTTTATGTGAGACTACTTATATATCTGGATGCTTTTCTTTTCATTTTCTAATGAATTCCTGATAGTGCTTTTGATAATGAATAGATGTTAGGTTATCAATTATTTTTTGATACCATTTTAAAAACAATTATTACTATTATAATATATTTTTTATTCTATAATAATATATGTTTTCCAAAAAAAAAGCATAAACATCTTCACTTTGAATTAGTATCTATGATGATTTGGCTTTTACTGAAGAGAAATAGATATTTTATATATAGGGAGATATAGATATAGCACCAGTAAGTGCAGACAGACATACTGCTCACCACATTGTAATTACTGTGATTAATTTAGTCCACTGAGGGACAAGAATATTAAATTTTGGAGTCAGATTATGCTCAATTGTAAAAAAAAAAAAAAAAAAAAAAAAAAAAAAAAAAAAAAAGCTTTTTGTATTATAGACTAAATTTGTATAAATAATTTTATTATTTTTTAACATATGGCTCACTGTATGTGTTGGTATACTGTCAGGGTGCTGATGATGATAGCAGTGTGTATTATTTTTTAATCCACATTAGTAATCCAACCCTGTTTTAACACCTCACAGGATCAGGTGCTGAACGCTTAATTATAGAACTGATATTAACATAATTTAAATAACACATCTTACTCATCTAACTCATTTATCCTGATTTATACGCTTCTGTCCTTCATTTCACCCGTTCTGCTCTCAGTCACTCCTTTTTTAAGAGTTATACTCTACAGCTAGCTTTCACCACCGACCACATGCATGCTCTTTATGGTACAGAGAGATGTTGTCTGATACAGAGAGTGGACCTATGTTCTGTAATCTTGCAGACAACCTGGCGTTATCTAGGGCCAGAGGAATGTGACAGGGCCGCTGAGGCTGACTGCCGGATGCCAGGCTGAAAGAGGGCTTTTTGTCCGAGCGCTGCTTATTTGATAATCCTCTGGTACACACTCGCTAAGCTCAATATCAACTCATACTCAGCCTGGGCACGCTGCCCAAAAACAGTTTTTTTTTTTGTCTGTAGAAGACACTACTTTGCAGTATTCTGCTCTTATTGTATGTTCAGCTGCTTGAAATCGAGATTTTACTCATAATTTCCAATAGCAACAAATCAAATGCTCTTAAAAATTGATGCAAAGGTTTTTTTAAGAGATTCTATAATGAAAAAATACATTTTGGACACTTCAAATTGTTAAAGAACTTCAATAACATCAAATGACATGTCTTTAAACCATTAAAACATATGTTTGACTAAAGATACAGGCAAAGGGAGTGGTATTTCTGGGGGTTTTATTGACCTGATGCTATAATAAGTCAATAATGCATCATAATGCAAGACACTTCTATACTGTGCTGAATAATGTACTTTGGAGGGTGATATCTGGTTAGTGTTCTGATACCAAGATGTATAGTAATAATGATACTACTTCACTACTGTACTAAAATACTAAAATACTAAAATACTGTATCTGTATCTACTGGAGTATTATTTTTACTTCACTACTGTACTTAAGTATTAAAATGCTGTATCTGTATCTTTGATGAAGCGGCTCATCATTGAACAAATCAAGAGATCAAGCTGATCTTATAAGAAGATCTCGCTATTCCTGTTCTGCATTTCACTCTAAGAACTTTCCACTGCTTTCTGTAATAACTAAACTAATAACACAGTACTGTACTTTTACTTTCAGTACTTCAGTACTATATTTTACAATAAACTACTTGCCATAGTTAAGTACAAAACATGTTGAATACATTAGTACTTTTACTTTAAGTGTGGAGCTTAAAGAACACTCCAACTTCTACTCAAGTCACTTTTTTGATAAAGCTAATGTTATTCAAGTCTGGGTCTCTAGTACTTTATACTTGTCTGTCTGATACTTGGACTGACTGACACACTCTCGAGAGGGGTATCCAGTTAGTGTTCTTTAACTGAATGTACTGGGCTGAGTGATGTACATTTAAGAGGAGTGTCTTGGTAGTGTTTTGATATTCATTGTACTGGGCTGACTGACACATTCTCGAAAGGGGAATCCAGTTAGTGTTAAATGTACTGGGCTGAGTGATGGACTCTTGAGAGGGGTATCCAGTTAGAGGCGATCTGTTCTTATTCATTTGAAAATGTTATAAATGTTATGAAAGAATTCTTATTTCGCTCTCAAATAACCTGAGGTGCAACACAAATTTTGCACAAATAACCCAGTAGACAATTTTTAACTTTCTGCCTGAAGCTTTGAATTTATTGCATATCTGATTTGTATCACTAATATTAACAGGTGTTAAATAGAAAACTGTTCTCACAATGAATTTGAAGCTTAAGCTTGTTTTTGGGCATCTTGTCTGTTAAATAAAATAAAGCCCTAAACGAACCTGACGGAATGCAGAGCAGGCGGAGATATAATATATATGATAAATGCTTCCTATATTTTTAGCTGGAGCTGTCCGACACCTGAGCTGTCTCGAGGATACGGCTCTCATTCCATACTGAGAAGCTTCCTAACCCTCGGGGAAGGAATGGGAAATGGGAGGATAGATGGTGAAGACACCTTGTGGGAAATCCACTTCTACATATCATGTGATCTCGGGATCTTGGGATCTTGTGTTTGCTTTTCGGCGGTGGTGAACTCCATTAGGGCTTGTTTTGTCTGCGTGAGCCCTTTGGGTTCTGTGTTTTGAGAGAGGTGTCAGGAAGTGGGCCTGTTCTTTTCTTCTCACCTTCACCCACACTCCAGCCCTCTTTCATTAAACTCACATAGCTGAACACTCTGAGTTATGCCAGCTGAGAAGGCAGAGGTGAAGAGAATGCTGGTGGTTTGTCTGCGTTGGACGTAGACGTATCTTGAGTTTGGAGAGAGATGCTCCAGGTTTTTCCAGCTGAGAAGGTAAAGGTGAAGATAATGCAGGTGGATTGTCTGCACTGGATGTAGTTGTTCCTCAGGTTAGGAGGTGGATATCTCTAAGATATCCAGAACCTACAGAACACACTTATTTAAATTATCCTTAGAAGACCATTTTAGCACATATAGTATTACATTACCTGTCAAAAAAAAGTAAATGATGTGCGGTTGATGCTGCAGTTGGTCTGCAGGTTTAGGTTCAGCAACAGTATGTGCTGAAAGAATGAGATCAGCTGACTAACTGATTATACTGAATATAGACCAGGTTATTCCATCAATGGATGAATTTATTCTTCCCTGATGAACACGGCCATATTCCAAGATGATAATTACAGGATTCATAGGGCTGGAATTGTGAAGAGTGATTCAGGGAGCATGAGATCATCATTTTCACACATGGATTGAGAGAGAGTTCACCACAGAGTGCAGATCTTAACCTCATTGAGAATCTTTGGGATGTGCTGGATGGAGAAGAGCTGCTTTGTGCAGTGGTCAGACTCTACCGTCATCAATGCTGCTGCAAGATCTTGGTGAAAAATTAATGCAACACTGGATTAAAATACTTTTATTACTTTTAGTGGGGTGACTTTTAATTTTTGGCCAGGCAAAGTATATGGCATATGTTTAATATTACATCAAATCTGACATTAACCTTTTGAAATAATATTTCCTATATACTGTACGTTGTCTGCCGAACATTAAAATAGAGTTTATTTTTTAATTATTTTAGTGCCTTATTTGATAGGAAGAAATAAAGAGTTTTACATAAACAGTGATCTGAAAGTGTTACACAAATAGAGGAAATATTTGAGCTTTTAATAATTGTATTTTATACAATATTTTGTCTCAGAAAAAAAACATGACTATCAGAGCCAGGCCATAAATTCAGGCTATAACTGCCAAACCTCTATAATAATCCTCATACTTCCATGATCTCCCTCTGCCTTTGTTGAATTCCTTCACTATATTTCCCATAATCCACAGCAACAAACATTATCTGAAAGAACAGTCATAAATCATCAATCCTCCAATTCATTAACAGTTTTATAGACTGTCCTCTTTTGAATTCTAAGTAGCTTTACCTGCGTAGGATTAACCATTGTGTATATACTGTAAAACCTCTTTAATAGACCCACTGTTTGCAAAGTATTGCCAACTTATGCTAACTTTGCATTAGAAGAGGTTAAAAAAATAATTCTGCAGGCACTACAATCTTTTTGAGGTTTTTGTAATCATTTCTAATCACGTAATGGGTGTAAAATGTAAGATTAATGTAAGATAATGTTATAAAAATCCTGCATTATTCACAATACCCATTTAACAGTTTGCATGCAATGAAAGTCACTCTTAATTCTCATTCTTACTACATACAGTGCTGTAATCAAATTTGCCTTAGAAGGCCACAGAGAATGTCAGAAGTCATCTGGCTATCTACCACAGTCAGTCCTGAGATAATCCTGAGATTTAAGAGCCTCAGGATAGCCGGTGTCTGAGGGAATGACCCTTACGAGGATGGCGATTTTCTCCTTTTGGGGATAATGGGAGTCATGAGGTAGCACAGCTTAAAGGTGGAATGGGATAAAGGATAAGTTCAAAGTCGTTAAAGAATCACAGCTTTGCTTCAGTCAGGTTGGAAATTGGATCATGCCGCTGCAGCATGCCTCATAAGCCGTGTCTGCTATAAGAACCTAAATGATTTGGTCTCTTATTAAAGATGCATTAACCAATTCACACAGATTTAGCCTTAATCTGAGAGGGAATGAGTCACTGACATTTCAAGAAGTGGGAACTGTGGAAAGTATCTCAGCTGTTTTGTGGAGATTTTAGTGCTATAGTATTTAAGGACATGGTTTGTATCTTATACTCATTTTTTAGCATCCTTAACATCTTGGATCTTATAGTATATTTATCTTTCATTTTTTACTTTTTGTCATAATATGAATCTGACAGTTGTATTTTCATTGTGTCAAATTGTTAATCTGAAAGGATGCTCCAAAATAACATTAAGTGAAATATTTTTGCATTGACTCTCATTCAATGTCAAGAAAGTTTTTCTTTTCTCTCAATTTTTGCCCTTTTGGAGATCTACTACTGTCTCTACGGTGCTGGTTTCAGATGATCATTCAGAAAAATCATACTCTTTACTGGAAAAACTAACTAGTAAACCAGGTTCTAACCAACACAGTATTGAGTTTTGCGATTTTGCTCATTCTTGGTCCAGCTTGGTTTTGCTGGTCTGACTGGTCAACCAATATGGTCAACTTTGGTCATGTTGGTAATGGTGGTCAACGAACATTGCCAAACTTCACCATATTGGTTTTCTAGCTTGTTCAGTTTGATTATTTGTGTAGACCAGCTTGGGGCTAGCTAAACCAGCTTGGCCAGTTTAAGCTGACCAGGCTGTTTCGTGCCTTATAGTTGCCAAGTCTTAGGATTGTTCGGATGTTCTTCCGAATCTCTGGATTGGTTTAGAATCTCAGTATTATTGATTGGGTTGTAGAGTGTAATCTAAAAGTGTGTGGGTTTTTTTTTTTCTTTTTTTCTGGTCAAATCTTTCTAACTAGAGATCCATTTGTATGAATAATAAGTAAAATAAAGCATATTGTGACCTTCCACATTAAAGTTTTAATTCAAACAGTTAATACATCTTGATTAAAGGAGAACTCCGGGGTAAACTGTGTGGACTTTTGGTGTAGTAAAACATGATAACAAGTACTTATTTTTGATGAATAGCTTTTAGTTTGTCCAAACACCCTTCAGACTGGGTGACACGGGTATAATTTTCCTCGATAAATCCATTTTTCCACCGTTATCCAGCTCAAAGTAGCTCCACACCTCCTTGCTAGAATCCGGAGAGCCCTGACATTTTAAACGAGGCTTTAATAACTTAAGAACTGCACAAGAAGCTTATTAAAACCACTGTTTACATCCTATAACGCTACCTTCAGCTCCGTGCGCCGTCATGACTGTACTGAAAATGATATAGACATATATACATAGACTCCGCATAGCATAGCACCCGGCACCTGGATTAATGGCGGCGCTTGGAGCTGAGGCTCGCGTTATAGGATGTAAACAGTGTTTTTAATAAGGTTCTTGTGCACTTTTTAAATTATTAATGCCTCATTTTTAAATGTCAGGGCTCTCCAGATTCTAGCAAAGAGGTGTGGAGCTACTTTGAGCTGAATAATGGTGTAAAAAGTGATTTTTCGGGGCAAATTATGCCTCTTGTTGCCCAGTCTGAAGGGTGTTAAAATTTCTGGATCTCTGAACACTGTGGGAGAGCAGAGGTGGGCTATTCATCAAAAATAAGTAGTTGTTATTATGTTTAACTACAGCAAAAGTCCATTTTACACTAAAGTTTTTTTTCTTTAAGCCTAGTCGTAGTCTGCATACTTTTTAATAGCAAGGGACTCTCCTTTCAAAATGCTGTATAGACC
Organism: Astyanax mexicanus; assembly: GCF_023375975.1. Lineage (NCBI taxonomy): Eukaryota > Metazoa > Chordata > Actinopteri > Characiformes > Acestrorhamphidae > Astyanax > Astyanax mexicanus. The sequence continues at coordinate 49,079,319 of NC_064414.1, read as the reverse complement.
AAGACTAGGTTTAATCACTATCTGGAGAATCTGCCCTAATAACTCTTGGTACCACTTTAAAATAAGATTACATTTGTAAAGGGTTTATAAATGGTTTACAATTCGTTTATTAATTGTTACTAATTAGGTTGCAAATGCCTTAAAAATAATTAATAATCAGTTATAACACATACGTAGAAAGGGCAACATTATAGATGGCTGTTGGTTCACTATTTGGCAAACAACAGGTCATTGTTGCTCTTTCTACATATGTGTTATAACTGATTATTAATGCCTAATGAATTAACCTAATTAGTAACCGTTAATAAACTAATTGTAAACCATTTATAAACCCTTTATAAAAGTAGTCTTATTTTAAAGTAGTACCCTCTAAAGATTAATCATGTAATATAAGTTTTAGTTTAATCTAGGTTTGAATCTGAAGCTAAATGCAGCACACATGGGTGGGATATCAGTGAATAAATGGACGTCTATAGTGAAGCTCCAGATGAGGGGTCTCTCCAGCCTCCCCTGGCTCTGCTGTCACTACTGCTGTCACGGTTCAGGATCACAGTAGTAACTGAACCTTCTCCCACTGTGGTTCTGCCCCGTCGCCTCATCACTCCCACCCCTGAACCCGACTGTCTGGACCCGCGGCACTAACCCGACACCTGGTCTGACTTACACCCTGCTTCACTCAGAAGCAGCAGAAACTGAGAACTGAGGGGCATCCATTACCCTCCCCAGTATGAGGTCCTGCTGTCACGCTGTTTCAGACATGGGGATCCAAGCAGCAGCCCGTCACCCTGCGAGTTCTGACCCGCTGAACTGAGTGTATGGCTCTCACACATATTACACCTTTAACAGGAGCAGCACGACATGAGTTTAGATGGTTGAACTTATTGGGATAATAAGCGTGAAGGTTTAGGGTGTGAACCAGGGGAAGGGTCAAATTCAGGAGTTTTCCAGAGTGTTCCAGAGTGTTCCAGAGTGTTTCAGAGTGGCAGTCACCACCAAGATAACTGCAGTTAACTGCATTGCTGCTTTGCTATAAAATTAACATATAGTTGTGTTGCTTACTTAATGGCATTTTTAGTCATGTAAAGAATTAAAATTTCATTTAACTCTTTCAGACTCCTCGTCCACTGCAATGCACATCATCTGTTTTCTTCTTTCTTGTGTGTTCTTGTACTTAAAGGAGAACTCCAGTGTAAAATGGACTTTTGTTGTAGTAAAACATGATAAAAAGTACTTATCTTTGATAAATAGCACACCTCCGTTCTCCCACAGCGCTCCGAGATCCAGAAATTTTAACAGTTCAAACACCCTTCAGACTGGGTGACACAGGGCATAATTTGCTGCGATAAATCGCTTTTTCCACCGTTATCCAGCTCAAAGTAGATCTACACCTTCTTGCTAGAATCTGGAGAGCCCTGACATTTAAAATGAGGTATTAATAACTTAAAAAGTGCACAAGAAGCTTATGAAAAACACTTTACATTACATCCTATAACTCTATAGATTCAGCTCCGAGCACCGCCATTACTGATCATAGATATATATATATACATAGATTCCGCATAGCCTGCCTCCTGGTGCCGGCTGCTTTGCTATGCAGAGTCTATGTACTGTATATATGTGTATATATATATGTCTATGTTATTTTCTGTTCAGTAATGGCAGCACTCAGAGCTGAAACTCGCTTTTTCCCAAAGTAGAGTTTGCATTCGTAGCCAGTTAGTGAGCTGGGTTTCTGTACATTTTAAGGGTGTAATTATAAGACTGTTACATAACAGTTTTGATTTCTGACTCCCAGAATGAATTAATTTCCCATCCTAGAGACTCTTTAAATTGCTGCTGTCCACTTTCCTAATTTGTGGCTTATTAATCACACAGGGGGCAACAAGCTGAAGCCCCAGCCGTTCCGCCTGAACTGGGCCTGGATCTCTCTGGAGAAGGAGTTTTATCTGGTGGATGAGGACGCAAAGTTTCTGGAGGTGACGCTCAAACGCAGAGGCTACCTGGGGGAGACATCGTTTGTCAGTAAGTATATTTAATAAAAAAATATTCTTAAGCAACAAAATTATAGATGTAAAAAAAAAAATATATATATATATATATATGAATTATATGTCCAACATCTTATAGTCAATATCTCTTAATGTAAAAGCCTAAATCCAATAGGGTATGTACTGGGGTGAGGTGGGGCATTCATAGAGCAGTTTATAGTGGCCAAGGCAAGTAAATCTATAATTTCCAGAAGCTGCATCTTTTAAGTTAGAAGCCGAATTAGTTTTTAGCATTATCACTCCATAACAGGAGAAGGTAAAAATCTCAACTTTCAATAGAATTTAGATTTTATATAGTAAAAAGGTTTTATTCTAAATTTATGAGCATTTGATTGCCCCATTCATTATGAAATTCGATGTATTTTAAAAAGTAAAAAAAAAAAAAAAACTATTGTTTTTTACTTTATTCATTACTTTTGTAAACCTTGCTGTGCAATACTGAGAAATTCTGTTTGGGGAATCTTCTCAATAACTTCACAAAACTTTGACAAATCACTGGAATACATGTAAATCTGATATTTAATTTCTCTCAGGCATCGGCACTAAGGACGGCACTGCCAAGACGGACAAGGACTTTCGTGGAAAAGCCCAGAAGCAGGTCCAGTTTAACCCAGGCCAGACCACGGCCACCTGGAGGGTGAAGATCTTCACTGATCTAGAGTTTGAAACTTCAGAAACCTTCGAGATTCAGCTCTCAGAACCTGTGATGGCAGTACTTGAGTACCCAGACAAAGCCACTGTGGAGATTGTGGACCCTGGAGATGGTAAGAATACATTTCTTAGGTTATTTAGCTTGAGATAAGTGTAATGATTCTGACATTGGCCATGACTGTGGGTGGCAGACCTCTTAAGAAGTTAAAATGTGTAGAAGGTTAGGTGGTTATTTGTTAATTTGCCCTTTTTTATTTCTATTTTTTGTCAGAGTCCACCGTGTTCATCCCTCAGGCTGAGTTTCTGATAGAGGAGGACATCGGTGAGCTGCTGGTTCCTGTACGCAGGTCTGGAGATGCGAGTCAGGAGCTTATGGTCGTCTGTTACACACAGCAAGGTCAGTCCTAACACTGCAATACCAATCTTTTAGCGAATATTATATATCTCATATTTAAGTGTCAATAGATTACAATATCAAAACATGGTTATGCAAACATCCAGTAATCATATGTATAACCATGTTATAAATGCATTATATAATAAAAAGTGTTATACAAGGTCTTAAACCTGAAAACTGTTCTGGGTTTCTCATTTTATTTCTATTTAATAAATATTTGGTCCAACATTATTTAAATAGTTCTCAAAAGATCATCTACAGATGCTCTAAGTATTTTAAAAGAGCTCTTAAACCCCCTGATTTGTTCTGACTCCACGCTCAGCTCAAATTTGAAAAAAAAAATAAATATTTAAAAATAGGAGTGGCAGTTTGGAAGGGGCTCTGGGTGATGTATGGGTTTAGAGGCAGGGCAGGAGGGAGAGCTGATTGGCTGAGCTGCATCTGCAGCAGTGTGCCTCTGATAGCGGTGAGACGCAGGTGTTTGGACGTCAGCAGGGGGTGCGATATTATTGTTTGTCTGATCTGCATATTGTGAAAGTACACAGAAACATCATTCTCAACTATAACACAGTAGAACCCGAGAGGGCGCTGCAGAGGCAGAAATTACCACAATAAAAGCATTTTTTAAAGGTTAGAAAATGTCTATACAAAATTTAAGCAGGACTAGCATGTTTAATTTATGCAAAGGACACACATTTCAGCTATTAATTGAAAAAAATATGGGTCAGTGGCTCTTTAAACATGGGGATTAATTAGAATATATTACATATATAAAGAGCACAAACTATTTGCATACTGGTTGTGTCCCCAATTTTCTGCATAACACTCACCATCAGTGTGTAGTTACTCCCCCCGAGCTACCTTAGGTAAACTTGTGGATCATATATATTGATTAACTGCTTGGCCTCCGTGTTATAGGCTGTAAGAACAAGCATTATTTTCTGAGCAGCTATAGTAACTCTATAGCATTTTCTTTCTTCTTCTACTTTTCTGAGTAATTAAAAAAAAACATTTCTTTAGAACTTTTTTGTAACCTAATTTAATAAAAAAGTAATCTTTCTTAATTATATTTAAAGTAGAAATTAATAATGTTATTATTTGTTTTAATGTTTGTATACTTAAACTACACTACATTAAACTACGCTACACTACCTAAACTAAAGAATTCATTTTCTACCATTTCAAAACAATGAACAAACTTCAAACTTCACACGAATTTAGTTAATATTAAGTAATTAAGTCATTTAAGGTAATGGGTTCCATGCAGTTTTTTAGTAAAGTCAACTAATCTGGGTTAAGTGTGCATTTTTTTTTAGATCCCTTTCTAATGATCATTATTCTTGATATTTCATATCAGTTACTAAAGACTTCTTTGGTTTAAAGGTTTACAGACATTAAAAATTCTTCTTTTTCTCCCTTTCTGTTTAGACACTGCGACCGGCACCATCCCCAGCACGGTGCTCTCCTACTCCGACTACATCACCCGACCCGAAGATCACACCAGTGTCCTGCGCTTCGACAAGGACGAGCGGGAGAAGCTGTGCAGAATCATCATCATCGACGACTCGCTGTATGAGGAGGAGGAGAGCTTTAATGTGTCACTGAGCATGCCCATGGGAGGCCAGGTGGGGGCCAGCTTCCCCAGTGCCAAGGTGGTTATCCTGGCAGACAGTGATGATGGTGAGTTTAAATATATATTTATATATGATATATGTACAGTATTAAGCAAATGCTTAAGGCACCTGTGGGAATTTTAAGTAAAAGTTTCTTCTTATCTGTGCAGTAAGTGTTTATTAGCTCAGTAAAACACATTACAGCATTGCAATAAATACAAACAACAATTTTACAAAAAACTGTACTTTTCTCTCCTTATCCAAGTTTATTAGAGTTATTTCTAGTTCTCATCATATTAATCAACACCTGCTTTGGTAAATTACTGGTAAATGTGGTAAATCAGGTGAGCTGCTGACGGAACTGAACATAATATACACATGCTGGCTGAGGAGCATCCAGGAGAAATCTGGAACCTCTACACTTTGTTCTTCAGCTTGGCTCACAGGATATAACATACTTACTTAAAAATGAGAAATTCTTCTTACATTTTACTGTATTTATGTTTATTTGCATCTGTTTAAATCATATGTGGTGCTTTTTTCAAGTAAAAACACTCATATTGCTGAGATAAATGGATTAGTGTAATTTGCTTAGGTGCCTAAAACTTTTGCACAGTACTGTATATATACATATATTGGTACAATTTACCAGTTACATTTTTTTTCCCTTCTCTTATAGCAAAATGGTATCTTTAACTTTTTTGTTGGTATTATTCCTGTTATTAATGCATAAACTCATATTACTGTATTTTTCATACTAAAAGGTGCAATATCAATAAACATTTATTTTTTGGTCAATTTTCATACATACTGACAATTATTGGGAAAATTAAAGGATTTGAAGTGCAACTTATAGTATGAAAAATACAGTAATTATTTGATAACAATGTAAAATTTGTGGGCCTACACTGAAAAAAATGAGTAACATTGTGCATTTGCTTTTTTTAAGTAAATTTAATTTCAGATAAATTTAAGACTTGAATGTTACATAGAGTAAATAAGTGATCTAATTAAAATAACTTAATTTATACAATATTACTCACAATATATTATAATTTCGGAAATTTAAATACTTTTAGTTAAAACATACATATTACACTGTCTCAACACATGGATGGCATGTAATACATTCGAATGTGTTGAGACATTGTAATATGTGTGTTTTAACTAAAAGTATAAAAAAAACAGAAATTATAATTATGTTATTATATATTATGTATCATAAATTATTTGAGTAATATTGTATAAATTAAGTAATTGTAATTAGGTAATATTGTATGCAGAAATTAAGTAAAGTTTACTAAAAGAAAGGATTGACTGAAGTTCAGTTCACTTATTTACTCCATGTAACATTTAAGTCTTGAAACCGAGTTGAAGTTACTTAAATTTATCTGAAATTAAAAATATCTTAAAAAAAAGAAATGCAAAAAGTTGCGAAACTGTTTTAAAGTAAATTTTACTCAAAATGTTTTTTTTAGTGTATTAAAATGTAAAGGTACAGTAATTGTGATAGAAGTTCAGTTATGAGGATAAAAAAACGGTAAAATAAATGTAAATGTTTCAGAATAAATTTGCTGTTGGATTGGACTGGTTTAGATATTAGAGTGTAAAAAAAACAGATCAAATCACTGGGTGGACATCATGCCCAGAGACTGGGACTAATAGTAGTCCTCAAAAAGATATAAACCTAAATATGATATAATATTGCGAAAAAGACAGTGATTTAGGCTGTAATATTACAGTGCATTGGATTACAAATGCACCGTATGCGCAGGTACTTTAGAAAAGCCACCCTTTCATTATGTTCAGCTGCAGCAGGACAGGAAAGCTGGCTGGAGAGTCTGTGATGCAGAAACAGAACATGTGATCCGTGATTACTGATATTGTGCTGAATGAAAGCTTTTGTTTTAGCAGCTGAGCTATAGAAAGAGAGGAAAAAAGGAAAGACACGCAGCTTTGAAGTGAGATCAGAGTGGTTCAGGATGTGGCTGCGTTCCACTCTTCCAGTCACTTAATGATGTGGAGTCTGCAGCGGTAACAGGAGACTGCAGATTGACTCTGAGTTTAAGTCGACGTTTTACAGGGAAAAGCTCTCTGAACTCGGACCAGGACCACAGACATATCTCATAACACCAGGAGCTTCCCTTCCCTTCTGTTCTCCTCCGCTGCTCTAATTCAGTCATATAGACTCTTAATGCAGTTCTGTAATAAAAGAGTGATCTTATACCAGTTCTATAACACTGTAGAACAGTCAGAGACATGTACATATTCTGTGTACAGAACCAGACAAAAGTGTTAAACAAACCATAATATCTTGGGAGCTGTTAATTTGTGGTTTCTGAGGCTGGTAACTCTGATTATCTTATCCTGTACAACAGAGAAAACTCTTGCTTTTCCTTTCCTGGGACGGTACTGATGAGGGCCAGTTTCATCATAACGTTTTTGATGGTCGTTGATGGCGTCTGCACTTGAGGATACTTTCAAAGTTCTTAAAATTTCTTAAAATATTGTTTCTTTTATTTAGATGAGTAGTTATTGCTTCTCATAATCTGGATTAGAACATTACTTAAATATTCATTATTCACTGTATACCTGTAACTCTACCTCTTCATTACTTTACTTTAACTGATGCTCTCAAACACTTTATTAAGAGGCAAGAAATTCAAGTAATTAACTCTTGATGAGTTCAGCACAGCTGTTAACTGAAAGCCTGAATTCCAGGTGACTCTACCTCATAAAACTGACTGAGAAAATCCAGACAAGATGTGCTACTTTGAAGAATCTAAAACATAATAAATATAAAATATTAATATAAAATATAAAAACATATTCTGGTTTGTTCAACACTTTATTTACAACAGAAGCTTTAGTTAGGATGTCTATAATGATGTCTTTAAAATGTATTTTATATGTCTTTAAAGCAGAACTATTATTTTAAATAATGACAAAACACTGAATTTAAGATGTGTCCAAACTTTTGACGGGTACTGACAACTTAAAAAAAAAAATCAGAGCAAATTCTGTGACATATACACCCAAAAGGATGTTCAGTACAATGAACATTGTAACTTTTAACTTCTTTAATAATATCTAATGACTTATCTGTTCAATCAGTACATTCAATTCATCCATATTCTAATTGAAATTTTTAACTATATAAAAAATAACTTTTGATACTGTTATTTTTTGGCTGATGATAAAGTTTTCAATCCCTCCCATGATTTGAATGTGTTACAGTTTAGACGTTTTATTATAAACAAATCACTAAACATTTTTTAAAAGCAAAACTGTTTGCTTTTAGATTTTAGAGAGACAGTAACTTCTGAAGGTAATCTACATTTAACTGCTTACGATGCTGCTGTATATTGACTTTGCTGAGCCCTACAGCCCTTTTAGCTAAAACACACAAAAGAACCACCACTAGTCCCAGTCTCTACAAGTGTGGACACGATCTCCGTTAAGCACTTTGATCTGGTCCTGCAGGGGTTTGTGGGCCGTTATTGGACCCTCTCAGACTCTATTGTTCTCCTTCCTCTTGTTTGGAGCGATCGCGTTACCAGGCGTCCAAATATGGCTTTAGCGTTGCGACGGAGGGAAAATCTAGCGTACACTGAGAGCATTCAGAGCTTTAAAGGAGTGATGGATAATCGATGGACACACAAACAAAAACGAGAGAGCGACAAGATAGAAACCTGAAGCACAAACTAAACAAACAGAGACGCTACAGGCCATGAAAGAACTTGTTGCTGAACGATAGCGGCGCATGCAAGGCATCATAGAGAAGACAAAGCATGGATTAGCAGCACCTGGGGTGTGGACCAGAGACTCACAGTATCTCAGTTACATTCACTTTATGTCCGAATGTTTGTGGACAGCCCTCTCTGATGAATACTGTACATTTAGACACTTTAGGTTGCAACCATTGCTAACACAGATGTGCAATTACACACACAAACACGACTTGTCTAGTCTAGTATTTGAAAAGCATTTCCAATACTGATAACATCATCAAATTAAACATCATGACCCCACTAAAGTTGGTTATCAGATTTTTTTCCTTGCTGTGTAAACGTGCCAAATTGAATTTTTTCAAATCAGATTTGAGTCACTTTTTTCATATGTGGTCCTAAATCAGATACGCATCCGATCCATGCGATACGAATGTGAATGGTAAAATCATAATTCATGAGTCTTTTTGCTTTTACTCATTAGCATTAGCGCTACGCGCTTCTCTCTCGTACCCACACATCTCTTGGTGCAGCTGAGCAGCTATAGCTGCAAAAACAGCAAAAGCAAACCGCCTGCCATTTTTTCACCTCCTCGACCTGAGCATGAACTTCAGACCAGCTCAGGCCCGGCATCACAGGGGGATAAGTGTCCCGCCCCCTTAATGTTCCTAATAAGACCTAATTATTTTACAATATTAAAAAAATAATTTACCTTTTTTTCTGAAGCAGTTGGTTTCTAAAGCGTTTTTCGTAGCTTTATTGGTCCCTAAACGTCGCATTAAAACACAATTCGTAATTCACAGTCAAATGTGTGATTCGTGTTGTTAAAACTGTTAAAATTGGTCACATTTACCCAATGAAACTGTCGCGGTGATGAGAGTGGGCGGGCACCACAGTGAAATGTTAGGTAATGGTGCTGGCTAAAAGTTTTAACAATGGATATCAGAAAATGGCAAAATTAGTTTCACTTGAATAAGCACCACCACCCCCCTGAAACATCTGACACCCCCCCCACACTGTATATGTCCTGGCGCCCGCCCTAGACCAGCTGTTTACTCTTCACTCCAGCAAAAGAAGCTCCACTTATGAGCTGCTAACTCATCCATTTCATTTTTGTAAAGCTATGAGTCATCCATTAAAATTAGACCTTTTTTTTTGTTGTTGGTGAAGAAGGTGATGTTTATACACACACTGTATCAATGTGCGCATGTGAGGCATTTCAGGGACACATTCGTTCATATTACACACAAATACAGCTCACTTACATTTGTAAATGTGAACCATCAAGATCCGATATAAGCAAAAAATCTCATTTGAGGAATGTGGCTTGTAATGTGAACGTAGCCAAAAGCAGGATGAACCATTTTAATACAATTCATTTGAAAAGTAATATTGAATGGGCAGTGTCTCAATACTTTTGTCCTTGTATTTGTGTTTGTTGTAGAGATATTAGTATTAATATCCTGCAGCAGGTCAAACTATAACTTATTTAAAAAAAACTCATTAGTTAATTTGGCCATTAATAGAAATGGTGTGATGAGACGGTGATTATAAGGGGGTGTATTTTATTATAATATTGAATATTACATAACAGCTCTGAATGCAGCTTTTTTTGGCCTTCTCTACATCTCTTCACTACACTTGGGTTATTTGGGTCTTTTCACCATCCACTTTTCACTCTCCGCTCTGCAGTTTAGTCATGATTAGAAGCCGCAGCCCCCTGTTTCAGGGGTGGTCCCTCCTCTGTCCTTTAGAATATCCTTCCACTGAAAGACGGATGTGGGCAAAGCCGAGCCTGAGAGAGATTTATGGGTAAATAATGCGTGTATATTTATTCTCTCTTCTTGTCTAATGTGACAGAGGAGAATTCACACTCACACACACACACACACACACAATGTGGACCACAACTCTCTCTATCTCGGGCTGGACTTCTTGGTGGGTCTAACGGTGAGACCTCAGTAGTGTGTGTGTGTGTGTGGGAGAGGGATGAGATGGGGGTGTGGGAAGTTCAGTAAGTTGGGCTAAAGCTGTGGTTTGGACTCCAGCCAGTGTTAAGGCATCTTATTGTGGTGTGTGTTCAGACTGTCTTCTATAGGATGCCTATGGATGTTTTCCCACCCGCCTTCTCACTCTACACACACACACCGATACACACACACCGATACACACACACACGCTATAGAGTGTCTCTTGGCCGAGGTATCAGCGAGGGGGGGGCTGTCTAGCCTGTCTGTAGGGCAGGATGTAAGCAGTGACAGTGGTTTCCTGTGCTGTTAGTGGGTGATGACACAGGCCGTCTCTTTGACACGTTAATGGGTCAGACAGGAGCCTGAGTCACCTGGACTTCCCTACTGACTGTGAGGACAGGATGATATACCACACACAGTGATCAGTGTAGTGCTCAGAGTTTACTTAACATCTAAAGGGTAATGGTTTTTATACTGTAGAGGTTTTTTACCCTCCTATTATTTTTATTTACCAGAACCAGCAGTGGTGTTCCCGGGTCATATTGACCGCATCGCATGTTTAATTATCCAAAAAAACAGTGGTTTTACATAACATTAAAACATGCAGTTTTGTTTTAGTTTTGGTTTTTGCAGGGGGTTGTTGCAGCTATGTGAGATGAACCATTTTCATATTATATGTTGATTACAATAATTAAGGCAAGCAGAAGAAGTTTTATACAAAAAAATACTTTTAACTATTTTTTCTAGATCTTCAAACTTCAAGACGGGTCAGTTTAACCAGTATCATAACAGAAGGGTTAATGTAATGATGATCACTGTGGGCCAAAAAATTTAAATAGCGTAGATTCACTGCTTTGTAAAAGGTTTCTGCACCCATATTTGTGTTGAAAATTAGGGGTTAATAAATCATTCTTGGGCAAAATAAATATTGCATTTATTTTACTGCTTTGTAAATGGTTCCCCTACTCATATTTGGAATTTTCTAAAAAATGTTCAAACTAAAACGGTGAAATTTGAGACTTCATCATGCATCATGCCCACTGAAGACTTGGGTTCAAGTCCATATCTGAGTAGAATTTCCCTGTTCCCCCTGTGTCCACGTGGGTTTCCTCCATGGACTCCCACTGTCCAAAAACATAGAGATCAGGTAAAATTAATACTCTAAATTGCCCTGGTGTGTGTGTGTGCTTGTGTGTGTGTGTGTGTGTGTGTGTGTGTGTGTGTGTGTGGGTATAAGTATGTATGTGTATGAATGTGTGTATGACTGTATGTCCAGATATGGATTGGCACTCTGTGCTGGGTCAACTCCTTAGTGCCCAATGCAATCCTCCAGGTAGACGGTTGTTTCCGGTTGAGAATATGCTGTCCCTGATTGGCTACTACTTCTCACTAATTTGTGTGTGGATGAGTGTTGAGTGTAATTGATTTTAGAGTGTTGATTGTAAAGCTAAGTGTAACTTCATTCATCATTACAGTGTGAAAACCAAGATTACTCAGTAATAAACTCAAATATGGGCCAATGTAGTGTTAGGAGTCCTGCCCAAGGACTCTTTTTGGAGTAGCACAGCACACAGTTACCCAGACCTGGAATTAAACCCAAGACTCCCACGTGGAAGCTCTTTAGCAGGTGGTGGTGTTATCCACTGCACCACACCACCCACAAACTAAAGATGCTGGCGAAGCTTGATGTGTCTCTATGTTTGTGTGCTGCAGAGCCGTCGCTGTATTTCGGAGAGACAGAGTACACCGTGGACGAGAGTTCAGGTTATGTGGAGGTGAGAGTGTGGAGGACGGGTACTGACCTCTCTAAAACCGCTACCGTCACCGTGCGCTCCAGAAAGAGTGAACCCGTCTCTGCAGAAGGTAAAAAACAACAACTTTACTTTACAGAGATTTATTTTACACTGGTTTACGTCACTGTACTGCTAAAAAAAGTTTTAAAAATGTCAATTTAGAGTAAATTATATACTGTCACTGTTATTAATAATATTTCACATTGCTCTGACTGTCTCCAGCGGGTCTGGATTATGTGGGCATCAGTCGTAACTTGGACTTCGCGCCCGGCGTCACCATGCAGACGTTCCGCGTGACTATCCTGGATGACCTGGGTCGCCCTGAGCTGGAAGGACCAGAGAAGTTTGAGCTGGTGTTGCGTATGCCCATGAACGCTGTGCTGGGAGAGCCCAGCAAGACCGTCATCACCATTAATGACACCGTGACTGACCGTGAGTTCACCAGCCTCCACACATAACACAGATTATACACAGTCTATAGCAGGGGTGTCCAAACTTTTTTTGTTGGGGGCCAGAAGGAGAAATATATTTGAAGTCACGGGCCACAGACTCTGTAATAAAACAAATAATGAAATATACCACTTTAAATAATACTTTTTTCCTGATTATTTCATTTACGCACCATTTTACTTGACTTACTATCTTTATCTTTTACAGTGTTGTGTAAACTAAGATTTTTCAAATTTACGTTTAATTTCATGATGTCTCTTAATATTAAATTCCTTAATTACAGCAACCTTTAGACTCTTTGCCCCGTTTTTCTGCGCTAGAAATGCGCACTCTCTCCACTTTTAGACTCTTTGGCCGTTTTTCTGCGCTAGAAATGCGCACCCTCTCCGCTTTTAGACTCTTTTGCCCCTTTTTCTGCACTAGAAATGCACACTCTCTCCGCTTTTAGACTCTTTGGCCTGTTTTCCTGCGCTAGAAATGCGCACCCTCTCCGCTTTTAGACTCTTTTGCCCCTTTTTCTGCGCTTGAAATGCGCACCCTCTCCGCTTTTAGACTCTTTGGCCCGTTTCTGACACCTAGCGTTCAAACTTTGAATCTCACATTATAAAAACCTGCTTAACAGCGGGCCAACTTTCATTCTATTTTTAAAATACCTCGCGGGCCGCTCCATAATGGCACGCGGGCCATAGTTTGGACACCCCTGGTCTATAGAGACAGAAATATATTTATATTGTAAAATTTCTATAATATCAGTTCCCAGGGTGCAGTTCAGGGAGGCGGAGTACAAGGTGGACGAGGCTGATGGTCAGATCAAAGCCATGATTTACCGCAGTGGAGACATCAGCAAGAAGTCCACTGTGCGCTGCTACACTCGCCAAGGCTCCGCCCAGGTCATGATGGACTACAACGAGAGGCCCAACACCGACGCCTCCATCGTCACCTTCCTACCAGGTCTGCAAGTCACTGATCATTCCAACATGTTTTAGATACAATCCACTGTTCAATACCACAGTCTTTACTGATCCGTTTGATATGAAATGTGTATCCACTCGCTATTCTGTACCATAGAAACACCTTAGCAACTGCTTACCAATTCCACAGCAGCACCTTAGGCATCCATCAGCAGCAACAACACAATACAATAAGAAACATATTCAAACATAAATTAAAGCACAGAAGAATAGAACAAATATAAGGGTGTAAAAAAACTTTCTATAAAAGGTAAGGATCTATCTGTAAACAGAGTAGTGCAGTAGATGTTGCTAATGGTCATTAAATAATTAAATAATTAACAGAGCAAAGTGCAAGGTGCAATGACATTGATTATGAAAGTGACTGATGTGCCATAGAAATAGAAAATATAAATAAATATAAATATGCATACGTAACAAATATAGTTCTGAAAAGTGAATCTGTAAATACTTAATCATGTGTAAAGTGTTCTTGAATGTAAGTGAGGTTGGGGAAGTGTTAGTGTAAAGAATTAAGTGGTTGAATAATGTCTATGTGGTCCATGTGGTCAACACCTTAGCAACCAACACCTGTACCACACATATGGATACATCCCTAGAATTTTAAATGTAAAAAATAATAATAATAATTAAAAAGCCCTTACTGACCCATTTGTTCTGAAATGTGTCTCCAAAGGTGAAAACGAGAAGCCGTGTGTGGTGACCTTGGTGGATGACTCTATCCATGAGGAGGACGAGGAATTCCGACTGGTTTTGGGAACGCCCAAGAGCAAGACTCCATACGGAGCTGCACTGGGAGAGCAGAAGGAAACTTTGGTCACCATCGCTGACAGAAAAGACAGTGAGTACACTAATATTTGAGCTTTTAACACACATTGGATTGGATTGGGTTGGAGTTAAAACTTGCAGAAAGACAGCTTTTCTCCAAGTGAGAGAGTTGGAAGATGTCCACTGGCCCATTGGACGAAACTCAGGAATTTTGAATGATCCTTCTTCTGTAAGGTTGCTATTTTGGAGTTATTTAAGGATTTTGGTGATTAAACAAAGTTTGTTTTATGAGATTGGCATCATTAAACTTTATTTTTCTAGAATATTAAAACATAAAAAGAAACACTAAACCTATGAGTTCACTATTTGTTCTGTCACACAGCAGATGTTCAGCTATGTTCTAACCTCAAAAAGTTCTAGATTTATTCTAATCTCAGTGTGTGTTCTTCCTTCAGAGTCCATCATAAGGTTCTCTGAGATTAAGTACAGTGTGAAGGAACCACAGGCTCCCGGGGAGATCGCCGTGGTGAAGATCCCCGTCCTCCGCCTGGGAGACACCTCCAAGGTTTCTGTGGTGAGGGTTCACACTAAAGACGGCTCTGCAACCTCTGGAGAGGATTACAACCCCCTATCACAAGGTCAGCAAATACAGCAGGACACATTCATTCACATCAACATATACCAACATAGCAACACCTTATCACCCAATGAGTTAGCATGGTAAACACCTATTGACATCTTAGCAACCAAGCTCTATACCACACCAACCACCTAGCAAGCCCCTAGCAACACTTTAGCAAACACCTAGCAATACCTTAGTGATCAACATCTTTTGTATCTTATAAACCAACCAATTCACATAACAAGCTAGCAACTTAGACTGTCAATATCTTTGAAAACCACCTAGCAACACCTTTGTAACCAACATATTAAGTATAGCCACGCTTTTTGAACCACCTACCAACACCTTCTCAACCACCAACCCACACCTTAGCAAACACTTAGCCACACCTGCTTAACCAACAAGTTAAGTATAGCAACACCTTTTCACCCAATCAGTTAGCATAGTACACACCTAGTGACATATTTGCAACCAGTCTCTATACCACACCAACCACCTAGCAAGCTCCTAGCAACACTTTAGCAAACACCTAGCAATACCTTAGCAATCCACATCTTAATTATCTCCAATTCGCATAGAAACAACCTAGCGACTGTCAACACCTTGGCAACCACCTAGCAACACCTTAGTAACCAACATATTAAGCAGAGCCACAATTTATGAACCTCCTAAAAACAACTGCAACAACCAACCATGTAGCATTTTAATCACCTAGCAATACCTAAGCAACCACATTCTATACCATAGCCACACCTTAGCAACCATCTTGCAATAGCATTTTAACATCTTAAGTATAACAACACCATTGCAAACATCTCCAAGCACATTATCATCCAACCAATTAACATAGTAAACACCTATTGACATCTTAGCAACCAACAGCTATATCACATCAACCACCTAGCAAGCCCCTAGCAACACTTTAGCAAACTCATTGCAATACCTTAGCAAGCAACAACATCTTATCATCTTATAAACCAACCAATTCGTATTGTAACAACCTAGCAGCACCTGAGCAACCTAGACTTTGTCAAAAACCTTAGCAACCACCTAGCAACACCATAATAACCAACATATTAAGTCTAGCCACAAGTTATGAACCACTTACCAACCACTGCACAACCAACCATGTAGTATTGTAACAACCTAGCAACACTTAATGACACCTAAATCACACCAACCACCAAGCAAGCCCTTAGCAACACCTTAGCCAACACATAGTAATGCCTTACCAAACAATACCCTATCCACCTTAACCAAACCACTTAGCATAGTAACCATCTAGCCACATTCTAGCAACCAACAGCAATACCATAGACACATCTTAGAAACTAACAGCGATACCACAGCAACACTGCCAAGCTATAACCGCACTCACAGTTTCTGTAGTTGAAATATATATTAATGATTATATATGTGCGTGTGCTGCAGACGTGGAGTTTAAGGAAGGCGAGACGGAACACGTGGTGGAGGTGCAGGTTCTGTATGATGGACAGAGGGAGATCCGGGAAGCCTTCACCGTCCATCTGAAGCCCGACGAGTACATGGTGGCCGAGACACAGGTCAGAGGTCGTCTACTGCAGAAATATCCACCCTGACACCGTGACACACACACACACACACACACACACACACACACACATTCACACACATTCATACACACTCACAGAGTAACATGCCTTTACCTCACCGGCTAAAATAGCCCCACGGCAGCTGCCTCTGTCAGCAGGGGTCAGTGTGTGTCTCCGCCGAGGCGGCCGATGTCTCGCTGTGTGCTGAGGGTAATGTCTCTCAGAGGACACACTGACCTATAAACAGCACTGAGTCTCAGGATGTGTGTAACCGTACAATTAACAGGTCGGCACACTTTAAAGTGAGGCTTTATATAGTCATGAAGCAGCTTGTTCACAAGAGACACAGGTGCATCTCAGAAAATTTTAATATTATATATATACAGTCATATGAAAAAGTTTGGGCACCCCTATTAATCTTAATAATTTTTTGTTCTAAATATTTGGGTTTTTGCAACAGCCATTTCAGTTTGATATATCTAATAACTGATGGACACAGTAATATTTCAGGATTGAAATGAGGTTTATTGTACTAACAGAAAATGTGCAATATGCATTAAACCAAAATTTGAACCTTGCAAAAATATGGGCACCCTTATTATTTTATTCATTTGAATACTCCTAACTACTTCTTACTGACTTACTGAAGCACAAAATTGGTTTGTTAACCTCATTGAGCTTTGAACTTCATAGCCAGGTGTATCCAATCATGAGAAAAGGTATTTAAGGTGGCCAATTGCAAGTTGTTCTCCTATTTGAATCTCCTCTGAAGAGTGGCATCATGGGCTCATCAAAACAACTCTCAAATGATCTAAAAACAAAGATTGTTGAACATAGCTGTTCAGGGGAAGGATACAAAAAGTTGTCTCAGAGATTTCTTGTTCTTGTTAAGCCCAGAAGTGGCAGGCCAAGAAAAATATCAGAAAGGCAGAGAAGAAGAATGGTGAGAACAGTCAAGGACAATCCACAGAACACCTCCAAAGAGCTGCAGCATCATCTTGCTGCAGATGGTGTCACTGTGTATCGCTCAACAATACAGCGCACTTTGCAGAAGGAGAAGCTGTATGGGAGAGTGATGCGAAAGAAGCCATTTCTGCAAGCACGCCACAAACAGAGTCGCCTGAGGTATGCTTTTGCATAATGAGAATATATATTTTGCATAATAAGAAATGTCTTCTTTCGCATGACTCTCCCATACAGCTTCTCCTTGTGTAAAGTGTGCTGTATTGTTGAGCGATGCACAGTGACACCATCTGCAGCAAGATGATGCTGCAGCTCTTTGGAGGTGGTCTGTGGATTGTGCTTGACTGTTCTCACCATTCTTCTTCTCTGCCTTTCTGATATCTTTCTTGGCCTGCCACTTCTGGGCTAAATACCTTTTCTCATGATTGGATACACCTGGCTATGAAGTTCAAAGCTCAATGAGGTTACCAAACCAATTTTGTGCTTCGGTAAGTCAGTAAAAAGTAGTTAGGAGTATTCAAATCAATAAAATGATAAGGGTGCCCATACTTTTGCACCAGTCAAATTTTGGTTTAATGCATATTGCACATTTTCTCCATCAAAGTTCTCAGCAGAGAGAATCATGAAGTGCTGTAAGATTTTGTGGGAAAACAAAAATGCACTGACTTTAGACTTGATAATCAGTGATGGTTAAAGCACTTCATGCTTCCCTCTGCTGATGCAGATTTCATTTTCCAGCAGGATTTGGCACACTGCCCACACTGCCAAAAGAACCAGTTGGTCTTATATAATACTCTAATTTTCTGAGACACTGATTTTTGGGTTTTCATTGGCTGTAAGCCATAATCATCAACAATAAAATAAATAAACGCTTAAAATAGATCACTCTGTGTTTAATACATCTATATAATATATGAGTTTCACATTTTAAACTGAATTAATAAGTAAAGTAACTCTGGTATTCAATGGTCTTTAATTTTTTAACATGCACCTGTATTTTCTGCAATAACCAGGTTCAAAAAGAACATGCTTTGGGTCACTATGTCAGATTCCAATTCACTCTAAACATAAAGGCCCTTTCACAATGAGTACAATTTTTAATATAGTGGAAACCTCACAACGAGTTTGCCTTCTATGATCTGTAAACATTATTAAATGTATTCCTCTATTGAATTAATACCATTACTCCTGTTTCTCTGCTCATTGTCTGCATTTCAGCTTTCTTTACTTTCCTCCTACACATGAGTTCTGATTAACTAGAGAAGCTATAGTTCAAGCTCCTTTAAATATTTTCCTTAGTCTTTGCATTTGTATATTCATTGTATATAATTGATCAGCTCTGAGCAAGATCAGCTGTTCTGTTGGCGTATTAATGCTCGTTTGTTTGGTCAGCAACCCTGAAAACGGAGCTCTATTGCTTAACAGATTGCTCTGATTGGACAGCCTGCATCTTATAATGCAATAAAAATCAAACAGTTTCCAAATAAAGAATTTTACGCAGCATCAAAGTCTGTATAGTGAATTTCCCACCTGTTACGCAACTTTTGTTATAGCAGAAAAAACAGACAGGCTGAAAACAGCATTGACCTAGACTATGTTGCTATGCTAACATTAGCTCTCTTAGCTCTGTTACACAGCAAAAACACTTGACCTTTCACACACATGCAAAATAAATATTATTAGTAATGAAAAACACATTCGTGCCAATCACTGTGTGCCAACAGCTTGTCTAGCAACAGATGAACAGGCCAAATAAATATAATATGTTAATTTCTTCTAAATCAGTTCTAAAACAGAATCAGGATTTTATCTGATACTGTGTTGAGTTTTTGAGATGATAGTGCTGATGATAGTTTTTTCTCTGGTTTGTTCCTCTACAGATGAGTAAAGCTATAGTGTATATCGAGGAGATGGACAGTGTAGCTGACGTCACCTTCCCAGCAGTCCCTCAGGTGGTGTCTCTGCTCATGTATGATGATACGATTCGGGTAAAGGAGCACCCGCACCCTCCAACTGGGTACCCGGTAGTGTGTGTGACGGTGAGTTATTCCACATGCTTCCATATTGTCCAAGCATCCATTCAGTTTCCTTATTAATTATATAATAATATGTTTTTTCTTTTTTAAGTAATATTGATATCTTAATAGAAAAGATACCATACAAAGGAAGACTAATTTCAGTTTTATTCACAATTCGAAATCTAAAATAAGTCTTTTTAACATGGCTAACAACAATACAGCCTTTCCTGTGGCAGACTTTGTTCATGACTACATTTACAAAATCTTAACATGATTTAAATAAGTAAGTTATTCTGGATAACACCTCAGCAACCTATATCTGCTATATCTGTAAGAAAGCAGAATTTCTCACCAGCCACGAGCATGCTGCAGTGGAAAAGTGCTGGTCCAAAGATATGGGCCAAAAAAAAATCCATGTCCCAGAATTCCCTTGACCAGGCTAAGCTGTGGTACACAGTATACAGTAAAAGCCCTAGTCAACCCACACATCTCTGTCGCACCTTTGTAGAGGGGTGACAGGTAACAGTGGGTAATTAGACAGGACAAGGTTGCGACTTCCCATAAACAATATACATATTAATAAATAAATATATCTAAACTAATAAAAAAAATAAAAATGGTATATGAGTCCATTTTCCCCTACCACACCTTAATAATATCATAGCAACCCCTAACAACACTCTAGCAACATTTTAGCGAATGCTTAGAACACTTTTGCAGCCAACCTATTAGGCTATCAGAGCAACCCCCTAGCGACACCTTGGCAACTAACAGCTCAGGTACAGCAACACCTCAGCAACCACCTTACAATACCATAGTCGGTCAAAAACTGTAAAATAAAATTAAAAATTCTCTACTGAAAGATGAATTTATTCCACCATTATTGGGTTTCAGATTCTTGTTAATAAAATTCTTAATAAAAAGCCAGCTTATGATTAACCCTATTGAGACCCAGCATTCTTATATGAGGGACATTACATTTCTGCTTCTCTGCACTAAGATACTACATTTTTAAGAACCTAGACCCTTAGACCTCATATGGAGACACTGCCCGTACCATGTAGTACTCACATGACAGCATTACACTCACTTGTTTAAAAACATTAGGGTGGGAATCCCAGTCAAAGGTTTCTACAGCCAGTCCAGACAGAAACATAGGCCAGGTCACTTTTTTCCTTTAAATTCTATGTTTAAAACTAGTTTATTTACTTACTAAAGAAAGTTTGATCTTAAAATGTGAAAGGATCACTTCTAAATGCTAAAATAAACTACTGTCCCCAAGGAAGTCCTCTACAAAGTTCAGTTTTTATACTTGAAAGGTCCTACTAAATCTCAAATAGCTCTGAGAAATTAAAAAAATGCACACCAAGACTAAGTTCGGGTCTCAGTAATGATAAAGTCTCTTAATTTATCCAGGTGCTTAATGGCTGTTTAATTTTTTTTTACTCACCCCTCTATCTCTCCAGGCCTGCAACCCCAAATATTCAGAGTTCGACAAGACTGGCTCCATCTGCGCAGTGGAGAACATTAACGACACTCTCACTCAGTACCGCTGGCTCGTCAGCGCCCCCAGTGGGCCAGACGGCGTCACCAGCCCTATGCGTGAGGTGGACACCAACACCTTCTTCACCAACACCAAGTCCATCACGCTGGACTCCATCTACTTCCAGGCGGGTTCACGGGTACAGTGTGCTGCCAGGGCCTTTAACGCCAACGGAGACGCAGGCCTGGAGCTCAGCTCTTCTATTGTGATCATCAGCCGAGAAGAGGGTGAGACTCGATTAATGTAAAAATCAAGGTTCTATTATTCTAATAATGCACAGTCATAAAACTTGTTGTTAAGTTGGGCTTTCTAAAAGGGTTCAATCATTACAGTCCACCTTAATCTCACATCCGTCCCAGCTAGACCCCATATACAGTGTACAGTTTATCCAGATAGGGCCCAGGTTTAATCCATCATGGTATATAGGAGACCCATATAGGCCCCACATGGGCATATTATCTACAAACCGGATTTCAATAAAGCTGGGACGCTAAACAAATTGTGAATAAAAACTGAATGCAATGATGTGGAGATGGCAAATGTCAATATTTTGTTCAGAGTAGAACACAAATCACAGATCAAAAGTTTAAACTGAGAGAATGTATCAATTTAAGGAAAAAATATGTTGTTTCAAAATGTCATGGCATCAACAAATCCCCCAAAAATTGGGAAAAGGCCATTTTCACCACTGTGTGGCATCCCCCCTTCTTCTTACAACACTCAACAGATGTCTGGGGACAGAGGAGACCAGTTTCTCAAGTTTAGGAATAGGAATGCTCTGTGGAGCTTGCTTAGAAATTACTTCCTCTTTGCACTGTAGAGTTTTAGCTGGCAACGGCGGATGGCATGGTGGATTGTGTTCACTGGCAATGCTTTCTGGAAGTATTTCTGAGTGGCATTCCTGTTTGAGGTGCAGTGATGTTTGAGGGCTCCGAGAACACAGGGCATCCAGTAGAGTTTTATGGCTTTGACCCTTACACACAGCGATTGTTCCAGATTCTCTGAAGCTTTTGATGATGTTATGCACGGTTGATGATGATAACTTAAAAGTCTTTGCTATTTTACGCTGGGTAACACCATTCTGGTACTGCTGCATCTTTCTGCGCAACAATGGTGGAATTGGTGACCCTCTTACCATTTTGGTTTCTGAGAGACACTGACACTCTGAGAAGCTCTTTTTATACCCAATCATGTTGTCAATTGTCAAATATTGACATTTGCCATCTCCACATCATTGCATTCAGTTTTTATTCACAATTTGTTTAGTGTCCCAACGTTTTTGGAATCCGGTTTGTAGGTATGTACTGTATCATACTTTATTAAAAGTACAATTTTGACAAATTGTGAAGTGTTTTTCTAGGTATGTATGAACACAGGAATTGTGGTCAATGCTCATGATCCAATTTCTATGTGCATATGAATCAGGTCCTATCATGGTAAATGTGTGTTTGCAATAATGATATTTGGGTCATTTTTTTGGGTCATTTTTTAAACATGTAAAAAATTGACTGATGATTGAATGTAACAGATAGGGCTTCTGGACATTTTAAACTAGATTAATTAACACCTATAGTATTAAATATATATACTGTATATATATATTATTTATAGATTTAAAATTGCAATATATATTGTATTTATTGTAATATGTAATATATCTTATATATATATATATATATATATATATATATATATATGATATTTTAATTTCTGTCGTAGTGCGGGTTAGAGGTGGGCGATATGTCCTTAAAATAATTTAATGATATTGCATGGTAATTTTGCGATAATGATACTTTTGGCAATATTACAAAACATTGAAAATATTGAAAAAATATATATTTGCATTAAATCTGAACATTTAAAAAAGTTGTTACTTTGGAATGTGCTTTTTTCAACAGCAATTTGTAGCATCTCACAAGATCAAACACATGAAAATATCAAATGCATGAATAAAATGATACTATTTATCTTTTTTATTTAGTAGATCAAAAGGAATCTGAATGAATTCTGCATTTGATTGTTGATGTGTTGTTTTTATCTGCAGGTCTTTGTCAGCCCCGTATTGCTGGTACTGTTGGAGCAGAACCCTTCTCAGCGAAAATCCGCTACACTGGTCCAGACGACCCAGACTACCCCAACCTCATCAAACTCACCATCACTATGCCACACATGGACGGTGAGTATCACCCTTTCACAACTGTATGTGTTGTGTTAAAATTGAAAAATGGCCACTGGACTGAAAAAAAAAAAAAAAAAAAATATATATATATATATATATATATATATATATATATATATATATATATATATATATATATTCCCTCCCTCTCATATCAGGCATGCTGCCAGTAATCTCCACCCGTCCCCTCTCTAACTTCGAGCTGACCCTGAGTCCGGATGGAACTCGGGTGGGGAACCATCGCTGCTCCAACCTGCTGGACTTCAACGAGATCCAGACAGGCCACGGCTTCATCACAGATGCCACCAAGAACCCAGAGATCATCGGAGAGACGTCTCCGTACCAGTACAGCGTGGCCATGCGGAGCGCCAACTCTCTGCGCTTCTACCGCAACCTCAACCTGGAGGCCTGTCTGTGGGAGTTCAGCAGCTACTACGACATGTCCGAGCTGCTCAACAAATGTGGGGGATCCATCGGGACAGATGGACAGGTGAGAAAAGCTGTGGGACTAATACAACGTACAGTTGCAAGAAAAAGTATGTGAACTCTTTGGACTTACTTGGATTTCTGCATAAATTGGTCATTAAATGTGTTCTAATCTTCATGTAAGTCACAACAATAGACTTTAAAATTATATGTTTGCATGGTTTTATTGAACACAACTTGTTAACATTCACAGTTCAGGGTGGAAAAAGTATGTCAATCTTTGGATTTAAAAACTGGTTGATCCTCCTTTGGCAGCAAAAACCTCAACCAAACGTTTCCTATAGTAGCAAATCAGACCTGCATAACCGTCAGGAGGAATTTTGGACCATTTCTTTTCACAAAACTGTTTCAGTTCAGCTATAATATTCTTGGGATATTTGGTTCTAAGTTTTCCTGCAAAATGTCTTGGTAAACTTGGGAATTAATTATTTTTTTAATAGCAATCCTTCCAGACCCTGAGGCAGCAAAGCAGCCCCAAACCATGATGCCCCCTCCACCATGTTTCACAGTTGATTGATGATGGTGTGCTGTGCCTTTTTTCTCCACACATAGCGATGTGTGTTCCTTTTCCAAACAACCTAAATTTGGTTTCATTTATCCACGGTATATTTAGCCAGAAGTGCTGTGAAATATCCAGGTGCTTTTTTTCAAACGTCAAACGTGCAGCAAAGAGTTTTTTTGGACAGCAGTGGCTTCCACTGTGTTGTTCTCCCATGAACTCCATTCTTGTTTAATGTTTTCCTCATTGTAGATTTGTCAACAAAAATGTTAGCATGTGCCAGAGATTTCTGTAAGTCTTTAGCTGACACTCGCTGTGCTCTTGCAGTCATCTTTACAGGATGACCAGGCCTAGGGAAAGCAGCTTTAACCAACACATCCAATCTCATCACATCCTGGCTCCAATTAGCTCTTAAAAAAGTCATTAGCCTAGGAGTTTACATACTTCCCCCCCCCCCCCCCCCCCCAGTATAAAAGTTAACATGTTGTGTTCAATAGTTAGTTTAAGCAGACTGTGTTTGTCTATTGTTGGGACTTAGATGAAGATCAGAACACATTTAATGAATGCCCTTGCCACTCACCACTAGCACAATGCTGGCTAGTGGGGGTGTCTGTCAGCTGATGTAACAGAAGTGGAGGTTAGTGTTCTCCTGCAAACGTTTTCAGCTGTTTAAAGGTGTTGCATCATTAGCAGCAATACAAAAAGAAGGTGGCTAATGTCTCTGTTCCAAACTGCACAGGAAAGCAGATGGGCTACTGCCTGTAACTGTTCATATACTGTATATTGTGACCTATAAGATGGTTATAAGGGGTTTCTGATAAAATGGACAGAAAGTGGAAGTACAATGAAAGTGTTTTTAATGATGTGACCAGTGAGTGGAAGTGTAATGTAGAGTTTCTCATAAAGTGCCAGTGATTTTTCCTCATTATGTCATGTGTGTTTGTATGTATATTGCTGCAGGTGCTGAACCTGGTCCAGTCCTACGTTACCCTGCGGGTTCCACTCTTCGTCTCTTACGTGTTCCACTCACCTGTAGCTGTTGGGGGCTGGCAGCACTTTGACCTGCAGTCTGAGCTGCGTCTCACTTTTGTATACGACACTGCCATCTTGTGGCAGGATGGCATTGGCAGCCCACCTGAGGCTGAACTACAAGGTAATATATTAGTATTAACACACCCTGCAGGTCTAAAGAAGAGTCAGAGTGACTGACTGAACCTGTAATCATAAATTATTATATATGTATATATATATATATATATATATATATATATATATATATATATATATATATATATATATATATATATATACACATATACATATATACACATATACATATATACACATATATATATATATATATATATATATATATACATAGTTTGCAGATGTATTTCCTATAATATATAATTCAATATAATCATCACAATTAATAGTCATTAAATATAAATAGAATATGTGAAACATATGTCATGTATTTGTTACATTTACATTATATTGAAAATAGTGTGGTGAAAATGAAAATGTCGTGGTGTTAATGTGTTTTTCCCATAATACATCAATTTAATATAAAAAAGTAAACAATTAACATACATATTCCAATGGATTTTTAGTTAGATTAACAACAATGTATTTGGTGATTTTACAGTATATTTCTTAAAATAGATTGTAATTATATATAGAAATATATTAATAACTAAATACATTAAAATATAATTATGTAAATGTACGACATAAAACATTTTACTTATTTCAGTCAATATACTTACAAAAATATATTCATACTATACTTTCTTTATACATATTTTCTATACATTTGTATATATTAAAAATACAGATATATATTCAGATATTGTTGTGGAATCACTGTAAAGAGTATTTTAGAGATTCTTTTAATTTACATCTGATTTATATTGACTACAATATATTATGGGTAATATACAGCAAATTTTACATGCAGAACATGATTTTTTTAGTATGTAATTTAACATATGTTGTGTGTTTTTGTATTTTGCCTTTCTAGGTGCCATGTATCCTACCAGTATGAGGATAAACGAGGAGGGTCGTCTGGTTGTGAATTTTAAGACGGAGGCTCGGTTCCGTGGGCAGTTCGTCATGTCTCACCCAGGTAACGCTCTCTCTCTGTGGGGCAGATTTACAGGACGATGTGCAGAGGGTCATGTTGACAGGTCCCCCTGTAGGACATCTTCCCGTCCCTGATTTATTTAGCTGCTATATCCATCCTGCAACCCAATGACTGTGACCTTCCTGCGGGTCAGAACCAGAGATATTCAATCCGGTCAGCCCCATAGCTCCGCCCAGCGCAGACTGCAGACTGCAGGCGGGAGGATGTGATGGATCATCTCTGAGCTCATGATAGCAATATGCAGTCACTCATCATTAGGAGTATTCAGATTAAGTTAAATGCATTGAGTCGAATTTAGATTTTATTTGAAAGCAGAGCCATTCTGAATCAGTTTCTCTGATTTTACTTTTTATATGTATATGTTTGGGTAAAATGAGCATTGTTGTTTTAATCTATAAAGTACAGACAACATTCCTCCTAAATTTTAAATAATGTAATAATAAAAATTAAAAAATAATGTTTTTTAGTGCTTTTATTTCCAGAAAACAAGAAATGGCTGAAATAACAAAAAAGATGCAGAGCTTTCAGACCTCAAATAATGCAAAGAAAACAAGTTTATATTCATAAAGTTTTAAGAGTTTAGAAATTAATATATGGTGGAATAACGCTGTTTTTTAATCACAGTTTTCATGCATCTTCCACCAGTCTTACATCCTCATCGACTGTCCAGCCCATAACCATATAAGAAAATTGTACTATCAAGAACAGAACATGAAGGACCTTTTTGGGAAAAACCCACCAGGGAAGATTTTAAAGTTTTTAGCAGATCTTAATCTTAAACATCCAATTTGACTCACATGTAGAGGCTTATGTAATATTTGAATCAACTGTACTATATCTACGCATTTAAAACCAAGTGTATGCCACAAATAGCCAAATTTGTGCTGGAGTGGCAATAAAACCCTAACAACCAACCAACCATCCACCAGTCTTACACACTGCTTTTGAATAACTTTATGCCTTTACTCCTGATGCAAAAATCCAAGCAGTTCAGTTTGGTTTGATGGCTTGTGATCATCCATCTTCCTCTTGATTATATTCCGGGTTTTTGGTTTGATAAAATCAAAGACACTCATCATTTTTAAGTGGTCTCTTATTTTTTTCCAGAGCTCTATATTCATTGGGTTTTGTTGCTGTTGGACAAAAACCTTGTCTCTTTTTTCTTTCTTCTGTAAAGTTTCTATTTTGGAGATACAATGCATGACAGTAAGATTTTTTAAATGCTAAAGCAGCAATTATATTATATATCAATAACTACTACTATTATCTGTTTCTTTGCTTAACTATCAATTTAATGGGGTCTGTTATTATAAATATGATTGAACATGTAAACCCATTATTTATCCTTTGGTGTATGAACCTCTGGCTCTATTTATTAAAGTATTTGTTATTAAAGTCATTTCTGTTTGTTTCTGGCCTACAGGAAGCAGCCTGTCGTCCATGGTGATTTGTGCGGATCACCCTGGGCTTACCTTCACTCTCGCTCTGATCCGAACCGAGCCCACGTACAACCAACCAATGCAGCAATGGAGCTTCGTCTCTGACTTTGCTGTGAGTAGATGGCAAGCTGCATAACTGGGATTTGGACAATTCGGCAATCTCTCGATCATGGTTTCATTTTTGTAGCATTTTACTGATATTTCAGATTATTTTTGATAGTCCACGTTTTAAAACTCTAGTCCTGACTCAATATATCATCGAAAACTTTTATTTGAAGTCAATGTAAAATGTCTATTGCAAGACTATTTGAATCATTTCCATGGGTCCAGCTAAAATAACAGATTTGAGTACATTGTTTTTATTTCTGTGTGTGTGTAGGTTCGGGACTACTCCGGCACCTACACAGTGAAGCTGATTCCCTGCAGCGCGTCTCCTAATGGAGAGTTCAGTATTCCACCTGTGTGCCACCCCAGAGAGCCCCTCACCTTCGACATGGACATCCGCTTCCAGCAGGTCAGACCCCAAACCCAACACTCAGAGACTGCTGTTCTGTAGCAGTTACACATTTACAAAAGTCAATAAATTAATCAATTAAATGTTGATCAAGTTTAGCTGTACTATTCACCACACATCAGAAAGATGTTGGGTTCTAACATTGGACAGACGTTTAATATAACTTGACAAAAAACATTGATCTGATGTCAAAACCCAGCATTGCGCTGAAGTTGAATTTTGGTTGGACATCAAAGGCACATATCTGTCAAAATAAAATAATCATTAAGTTAACATTAAGCTACAATGTTTTATAGGCATTGAATTTTGGTTGGACATCAAATTCATATCTGTTCAAACCCAACATCGGGTTGACATCAAGCTCAAATGTTCAGCAGACATTGAATTTGTTTGTCAGAAAGATGTTCGACAGACACAGACACTTCAGTTTTTGAATCTGTTTCTTTGATTTTGCTATTTATAGGTTTATGTTTGAGTAAAATGAACATTGTTGTTTTAGTCTATAAACTACCTGCATCCAGTTTTCATGCATCTTGGTATGTTTTCCTTCACCAGTCGTACATACTGATTTTGGATAATTTTATGTTACTCCTGGTGCCAAAATCTTCATCTTGATTGTATTCCAGAGGTTTTCAATTTGGTAAAATCAAAGAAACTCATAATTTTTAGGTGGTCTTTTATTTATTTACAGATCTCTTTCTGTCAGAAACAAACATTAGCTTTACTATGAACAGATGTTGAATTTTGGATGTAATGATATCTCTCTGTTTTTGTTCCAGGTGAGTGATCCTGTAGCGGCAGAGTTCAGTCTGAACACACAGATGTTCCTGCTGTCAAAGAAGGAGGTGTGGCTGTCTGACGGCTCGATGGGCTTTGGGGAGGGCACAGATGCCGCCTTCTCTGAGGGTAAGATCACTGAACTTAAGATCACTGACAATAAAAATAAATAATAAAATATAATAAACTACAGACAACATTTCTCCCAAATTCCAAATAAAAATATTGTAATTTATTTAGAGCATTTATTTGCAGTAAAAAGAGAAATGGCTGAAATAACAAAAAAGATGCAGAGCTTTCAGACCTCAAATAATGCAAAGAAAACAAGTTCATATTCATAAAGTTTTAAGAGTTCAGAAATCAATATATGGTGGAACAACCCTAGTTTTTAATCACAGTTTTCATGCATCTTGGCATCATGTTCTCCTCCACCAGTCTTACACACTGCTTTTGGATAACTTTATGCTACTCACTCCTGGTGCAAAAGTTCAAGCAGTTCAGTTTGGTTTGATGGCTTGTGATCATCCATCTTCCTCTTGATTATATTCCAGAGGTTTTTAATTTGGTTAAATCAAAGAAACTCATCATTTTTAAGTGGTCTAATTTTTTTAGAGCTATATATCTTCTAGAAAAAAAAATTATTTTTTTTCTTGCTTGTGTTGTGAAGGTTCCACTATCTATGGCCGGGTTATGGTGGATCCGGTGCAGAACCTGGGAGATTCGTTCTCCTGCAGCATTGAGAAGGTCTTCCTCTGCACTGGCACAGACGGTTATGTACCCAAGTATAATCCCACCAATAAAGAGTACGGCTGCCTGGCTGATGCCCCTTCACTGCTCTACAGATTTAAGATCCTGGTATGTCTTTGTTTTTATATTAAAACCTTTCACATTAATTAAAAATCTGATTTTTTCTATGGTGTAAAACATTTATCTCAAAGGGACTAATAGACCAGTGGGTCTGTATGTTTTTGCCCTATAGGATAAAGCCCAGCCGGAGACTCAGGCCACAGCATTTGGAGATGTCCAGTTTGACGCCTCGTTTGCCATGGACACTCCTGGGGCCTTTACACTGGTCCGACAGCCGGGGACAGATGGGTTCACGCTGTCCTCGTCCCCACTGTTCCAGGTCAGACACAAAGCACTTCTTTATATTCTCTACACTAGACACCAGTGTGTACTGATCTACTGATATAGTGCAATGCATTTTCTGTAACGTCTGTTGATGTAAATTGATGAATATTGTTGTTTTTATTCTATAAACTACTGACAACATTTCTCCCAAATTTCCGCATTTATTTGCTGAAAATGACAAATGGTCAAAAAACAAATGCAATGTAAAGCTTCTATACCTCAAATAATGCAAAGTTTATATTCATTTAGAAACAACAACACTATTAATGTTTTAACTCAATATGAATCCAGAAATCAATATTTTGAAAAAAAAAAAAAAAGACCTGGTCTAGAATAAAAGACTATGAATTACAACAACAATGTTTACACATACTTATAAATAGTAAAATCATTTATTTTGCATTTATTGTATTTGGTGTCCATGCATTTTTAAGACTTATGACTTAATGTTTTGCATGCTTTTATTATTTCCTTTCTTTATTTGTGCATACATTTTGCAAAATTAAAAAACTAAAACTGGGTAAAGGAAGAATTAATTTGCAATAAGTTTATTTGTGGGCTGAAGAAAAAAGGTAGAGAAAAATCAATTTTCCTTCTTTTAGACAAATTTAGTTTTTCAACCAAGGTATACTGGGAACCCAATTTTGCTTGTTTGGTTTTGTACTGAAGCTATGGGCCACAATGCAGCTAACAAGTCTGTTTACTCCAGAGAATCCTATTCTATTGGCAGTATTTCTCTACAAAGACTAAACAATATGTGTCTGCGATAGGTGTATCTTAAAGTAACTGAATGCATTTCTTTAAAGGTGTTTGAACATATGATGTATAATATACAGCTCTGGAAAAAAAATAAGAGACCACTTAAAAATTATAAGTTTCTTTGATTTTACCAAATTGAAAAACTCTGTAATATAATTAAGAGGAAGATGGATGATCACAAGCCATCAAACCAAACTGAACTGCTTGATTTGTTGCACCAGGAGTAAAGGCATAAAGGTGTCCAAAAGCAGTGTGTAAGACTGGTGGAGGAGAACATGATGCCAAGATGCATTATTCCACCAAATATTGATTTCTGAACTCTTCTCTTCAGCCATTTCTCATTTTCTGCAAATAAATGCTCTAAAAGACAATATTTTTTTACATTTTTGGAATTTGGGAGAAATGTTGTCTGTAGTTTATAGAATAAAATAACAATTTTAATTTTACTCAAACATATACTTATGAATAGCATAAGCACTATTAAAAAACACTATTTCATATAAAATATGTTTTATATATTTTTCACTTTAAGGTTGCTGCCGGGCGGGAGTGGTTCATTCACACCATATACACCCTCCGCTCCAGAGACAATGCCAACCGGGTCATTGGTAAGAGGAGCCTGGAGTACCACCATGGCATTTCCTCAGTCCTCCCCGACTCTGGAGCCCTGACTCGCCACCGCCGTGCCGTGCCCGACCCCGAAGCTCTAGACATCGGTGCAGAGAACAACCGCGGCACCAACATCCAGCACATCGCCCTGGACCGCTCTGACCGCCTGAGAGTGAGCCAGCAGCAGCCGTGGGGCCGCGAGACCTACGTGGAGCGCCCCCTAGTGGAGGGCAGCGCAAGCAAAGAGCCTGGCTCTGACTCAGCTCTGCCAGCTGGCATGCCCACGCTGCTGGGGGTGTCCGGCCTCATCCTGCTGGTGTGTCTGGTGGTGATTCTAGTGGTGCTCTTGGTCCGGCGTAAGAGGAAAGAGAAGGAGTACCCGCCGTACGCCACCTCCTCCTGCTCGGCCTATAGCAGCGCCAACAGCCGACAGACCACCAGCACGAGACACAGTGGAGACAGTTCTGAAGTTTAGATATCGATATCTACACCCAGGCCTTCCCTGTCAGGCCTTCACAGACACGATCAAACGCTTCTACCCCCGCCTGCCAGGAGGAGCCTTCCTACCCAGGAGTGAAACAGCTGGAGGACGTGTCCGATTCTCAACAAACAGAGAGAAACAGGGAAAAATTCTGCTTCGGATCACATTAAAGGTTCAGTCACTTCCCAAAAGACTTTGCTTTCCAATTCTGTTCTATTCTTATGAACTCTGAGCTTTATCCCCAACTAGCACTCTGGACTTCCGTTCATACAGCACATTTCCATTGTCAAATAATGGTTCAGAAAAAGGACTTTCCTTTTACAGTTTCTCAAAGAAAGTGTTTCAAGCCTCGTAGTGCTGATAAATCGAGCAAATTTGCCTTGCTGGTCTAAGCATGAATGACTGAGATGGGAGTGACTACTCCATTTATACACTGCCGTCTCCTCTAAAAAAGAAATGGTGCGATAACAAATCTTATCACCCGTTTATAGTAATAATGAAATCGTAGTTGGGAAAATTAGCCACTAACGTGTGTAGGTTATAGACTACACTAAACAACAAATTGCCTACGTAAAGCTGTTAGCATTCTTTTGCCCCAACAAAACTTATCCCCCTATGGCATGGTTTTACACTTAGGCAACAAACAATTTTTTTGACTATTACACCATCCATTTAATTTATGTAATGTTCTGTCACAAAATGTATCATGTATTTTTTTTGCCTTGCTGACAATGTACCCTGACTTATTAAAGGACAATTCCTAAATGACATTTTAGAATTTCTGCATTTAAAACAAATTTATTTTAAAGCCATTTAGATTGGGATCTCTTGTAGAGAAAATTACATAACGTAGATATTTTTACAGTGCTGAAACAAAGAAAGAAGTTGTAATATCTACAGTACTAATTTATCAAATTAACTATTTTACTATCCACCACAAACCACAAGTGAATTTTTCTATTTTTCTTATTAAGACAAGGTAATCGTATTCACCATAGTTGTGCTGGAAGTAACACTGACAGTGACAGCCCTCTGTCTTTAACAGTGACATACAATAGGTGCATAGATGACAGTAGGAAGCAGTAAGCAGTCATAGGGTCTTTCTCAAGGGTTCAAATTGCGTGGCATGTTGCGTGACCTTGGTACCGAACTCACAACCTTGTCACTGATGGCCAAGTGCTGTAACAACTGAGCCACCACTGCTCATTAATTGAAAATAGTGGTAAAAATAGAATTACATTGGGATGTAAGAATTTATGGGGAGGTAGAGCAATGTAATTTTACTTAGAGATGGGAGCGACTACTCCATTTATACACTGCTGTCACCTCCGAAAAAGAAATGGCGCATTAACAAATATTATAACCAATTTATTGTAATAATGAATTCATAGTTGGAAAATTTACTACTAACATATATGTAGGTTATAGGCTAAGCCTAAAATTGCCTACCTTAACCTGTTAGCAGTCTTTTGCCCCAACAAAACTTAGCCCCGTATGGCATGGTGTTGTCCTTAGACAAAAAAAACAACTTTTTGGATTATTGCACCATCCATTTTATTTATGTAATGTTCTTTTTTGTCAAAAAAAGTTTTTTTTTTATTATTTGTTGCCTCAGGACAACATTATGCAGCTAAACCACGTTTGTTGAAAATAATTCTAAAGCAGTGTTTATTTTTTTTCCATCCACAAATAAAAAAAAATGGTGCCATAAAGGGTTAATACTTAAACATCTTCATACCTAAGAAAAAAGCAAAAAGCTAATTTTTCACAGCTTAAGTTGAGATATTTACAATCAGACGGTTCATTTAATAGGAGTGCACAGTCTGTCGAAATGACTGACATGGCGCATTTGGACAGGGTTAAAATCACTGAAAAAAATGTCAGTAACATTTACATTACCTCATATAACCCCCCATATAAGTCTAATCCAATTTTACCTTATTTTAACTTAAATCTCTGCAAGTACTCCACAGTAATTATAATGCAGGAATTTTAATTAGTTCAAGGAATTTCCCCTTTAAGTTAAACTACATTTTTTAGTTCTTAAGTGCTGGCACATATTGTATAGATTGTTTAACAAAAATATCAATGCAAATATAAGAAATTCTGTCTGTCAATTACTGTCTAACTCCATTAAATCATCTACAACAACCCAGTGTTAACTTAAGCAGTAATAAACAGAGTAGCTGAGCAGTTTTTTTTTATTCTGAACTTTTTAGTCCTTTGTCTTTCGTTCAGGATTCTGAGATTCAGTTGTTACAACAATTATAAAAAAGTTTAATTAATTTTACTGCAGACTCTTTATTTTAAGTTTAAGTTTTTCTTTTATTTTTTTCTTTATGTTTGTGACGATATAGAGATATAGATGTAGGGGAGAGCAGGCTTGTTCAAACATTTATGTAATAAATAATAAATGTATGTATTTTTATATTCATGACACACTGTTATGTACAGTAGCACGGCAGTGTTCCCACAATGACAGACCATAATAATGGTGCTATGCAAAAGGGCTTGTGATGTTTTAATTATTAATGCAAGTATTCAGATTTTTATATGTTTGTCAGGATGTGTTGAAATGTGGTTCTGATTAATTACACATAGCTGTGTATCATCATAGCATTGTATCGTGTATGTACAGTATGGAAGTACACATATTTACACACACTCACCATCAAACAGGACACTGGCAACAGTGGCAACAGACAGAGGTATTAATTTTGCGTCCTGATACAACTTGAAAAGCTGTGGAGCACAGCTTATAATAGTTACATAATTGTTACATATGATGTTCATTTTCTTAATTGGGTAAAATGTTATCAAAAGCTTATTATAAGCCGGTTCTATGTCCATATTACGATGCTCACATTAATAATGATTTATATGCTTTTAATTTGGTGATGCCACTTTCAGTTTATTTGTTTAATGTATTAAAGATACATTGCCAAATACCAACTTGTGTTTTGTGTAACTTTCATTTATGGCCAAGGATATATAAAAAACACTGTTTTTGACATAAAATATTTAACTAATGTAAGGATATAAACCAAGTGTATTATGTTAGAAATAGGGCATTAAATGTGGTATTTTTTTACGTGAACTAATCATGTGACATATTTAACTGAGCTATGTGACACATTAGCTGTTTCATTTAGCAATATAACACAGATCCGCTACTGTTGAACTCAGAAGGTAGATTACTTTTTATTCTTGCTGGAATTTAGGTTCTCTCTCGCACACTCACTCACACACACAGCTAATAGCAAGTTTCCTCATTCTAAGTACTATAACGCTGTAATGGTGGCCACAAATGGAGCAGATGCAAACGCAAGTAATGTGTAACCCAGGTCTTAAATGGGTCACAAAGACATCAATTAGATAACTGCAGAAAGTAAATAATGAATATATATATTTATTATATTTTTTTATTTATTCTGAAACAGTATAAATTAATTTATAGAAAAAGAAACTCCCAAACAGTGGTTTAAAATAAAAAAGGAAATTGCTTTTATTTATTTCAGATAATAAATAAAATAACTTTTAGGCGCCAAGCAGCAGCCAATAAGTTCTTCAGATGATCCAAGGTGCAAAACAGCAGCCAATCATAATAATCCTCTAAGAGACAGAGGCGGAGCCTGTTGGTTAGTGGACGTCAATCCCTTGCTGTATTAACCCAGAAAGTTCTGCGGGAGGAGAAGAGACAGATCATGTTAGAAGTGCTGTAGATAGTGAGTAAATCACTACCAAGCTGACCGCTGTTAGATTTGAGGCTGCAGAGTGGAGGAAGGGAGAGAGGCTCACTTATTGTGCCTCGTGAAACTTTGCCAGTTACCCGCTCCGGTAATCTTCA
This sequence comes from Astyanax mexicanus, assembly GCF_023375975.1. Lineage (NCBI taxonomy): Eukaryota > Metazoa > Chordata > Actinopteri > Characiformes > Acestrorhamphidae > Astyanax > Astyanax mexicanus. Next base: position 49,043,346 of record NC_064414.1, on the reverse strand, counting down.
GGTGGAGGTAGAACCTGGTGCCCTGGGGTGGTGTGTGAAAACCCTGGATAGGATTCGGTGAGTTTAGAATGTATTTAAACATGTTTTCTGACCAAAATTGCCGAATAAATTGAAAAATAAAATAGCGCTAATTAGCCTAGCGGCTAACGCGTTTTATGCTAAGCTAGCGCATTAAATCTAACCTGTGCTAAGCTAATACTAAGCTAATTTAGCCTGCGCTAAGCTAACGCTAAGCTAATTTAGCCCACGCTAAGCTAATGTATTGAATTGAGTCTATTTATCTATGTTATGCTAACGTTAAGCTAATTTAGCCTACGCTAAGCTAACGTATTGAATTTAGCTTATTAAGCCTATGCTAAGCTAACCCTCGTGTATATATTACAAGCCTGAGGCTATGCTAACGCTGCTGGTTGAGTTGTGAGATGAGTTTATCCACTTAAATGTAATTTTATGGAAAGGTGGAGATTTAAGCTGTATTTTGGATATTTAAGCCCTGTTTGAATGTAATACTGTTCAAAGTAATGTTTTTTTTTTTTGCTGAGTTCGGTTAGGTAAGTGTACTCAAAAAAGTTATGAGTTATGTGAATACTCAGACACTGTTTTATGTAAACAGGCCAGTTTTTTTTGTTGGGTGAAATCATAGACTGTATATAGCTGGACAGAGCCATCGTCTCTTAAAAGTGAAGCCACCACACGTCGGGCGCCCCCTGCTGTTCGGCTGCAGAAAGCTGTGTAACTCCACCCATTCCCATAGGTTTCAATGGCAAAACAGACAACATTCAATCACGTTTTTTTCTAATATACTGTAATTCTACCTCCTTTATTTAAATGCAGCAGCTAGTGTAACCTCTGCTTATATTGTCACATTTTTATATCCCCACAGAATTCGGTTTTTAAAACGTTATTCAGCTCTATTCAAAAAAGGTGTGGTTATGGTAAAAGGGCTGGTTATGGGCGGGACCAATAACAGACCATCAGCTCCGCTCCGCCCCGCTCTGCAGTCTGTGACCGCGAGGCAGCCCTCGGGGGCGGGGTTATTTAAATGAGTAGGCTGCTCTCCACAGTCTTTCTCACTCCTCTGGTCTCTACTGCGCAGAATCAGGTGGCAGGATCGCCAACATGGCGGAAGATTTTGGCTTCATTTTCATTGAATGAATGGGAACGGAGACACGGCGTCCATCTTTTTTACAGTCTCTGGGTGAAATGGATTGGATGATCTTCCCAAACACTCCTCGTGTCGTTCAGCTGCACACGGCCGGTGCAGTGCGCGGTGCTAGGATGGCGAGCCAAGCCCGAGGACCCAAGTGACTTCATTACGCTTCATTCACATTTTTCAAACACTTGATAGTGAACATTAAAGAAAATTTGTGGACTTTTGAATTTTTGGAGTAAAAGGACAAGGATTTTATTTTGTTTATTTTTTGAAAGAAATAAAAGACATTCCTTGAACTATTTGAATACAAAGACACTGAAAAGGGTTAAACTTTAATTGGTTGGAATACTGTTATTTAATTTTGATAATTTCTAAGTGGTTTTGATATACATTTATTGTTTTTGCTACAGAGAATTGTTATTTTTTTATTTTTGGTTGTTCGCTAAAGGGTGAACTATTGGTGTGAAATAACCTAGAGGTTTAATTGAATAACACTAATTATAACGATACTTACCTTTAATTAATAATTCATCAGACCTAGAAGGAATAAATAATTAATTCGTTATAAAATACCTATAAATAGATAAAATAATACTTACCTTAAAACTGCATAAATACCTCTAAAATAGAGAACACCGGTGATTAGAGAAATAATAGTAATTAATATAATATTAAATATACAAAGGGGATACTTACCATTTTCATTGTTGACCCAGGTTATTGAAGGGTGAATTCTTTTGGAAAACGAGTAACTGTGAATTGTTTTGTTGATTTATTTATTTACAGAAATTGTTTATTTTTGTTAGTGTTTTATTTACCTACTGATTCTGACATTTTAATACACTTTATTGCTGCACAAAAGCTGGTCTCATTTCTTCCATGTGTATTGCTCCTAGAGCAAACCTAACTGGTCCTAGAACTATCCTAATTGTTTTATCATTAACACTCATTGTAGTGGTTGTGTAATTGGGTCTATATATCTGTGGAGCTACAAATGTTTATTAAAACAGAAAACAAACAAACCAATTAACCAAAAACAAGAACTCAGAGTACAGACAGAAATATACACGCAACCGAAAACAGACATATACACGTACAAGAACCAACACTGAAAACACAGGAGCATAAATACACACATAAGGCGGGAAAGGAAACAGGGAAACCTGGGGGCTGGTAATGAGGGGGCGGAGCTACAACGTAAAACACGTGAAAACAGTTAAGGTGGAGACACGGTAGAAACACACAGGCAGAAAACAACAGGGAAACAGGGCAAGGACGTGACAAATGTGGAATATGGAGCTACTCTAGGTTTTATTTCCTCCATTAAGGATAGACGCTAGAATTTTCCCCCGGGGATCAATAAAGTATCTATCTATCTATCGATATATCTATCTATCTATCATTAAAGCTCTCAGTTAAACTTTAAGAGCATAAAACATACCCCGAGATATTAAAATAGCAACAAGTATCAAGTAGCAACAAGCATCGCATCGCACCTCACATAGGGTGTATGACAGGGCCTTTTATCTTAAAGTGAGGAAAAAGTGTTGTTAATTGCAATTAATCCAAAAGTTTTGTTGTGATAATCTGATATATTTTTTTTTTATCAGCTGACTCCACTAGTTAATTTTTTTAATTATTTTGTATGAATGTTTTTAGAATTAGAATAAACCAGTGATAATCAGTCTTCTTACTGTAACTCAGAGAGGAAGAAATTCCAGTCATGTGAGGCGTGGGAAGGAAATGTAACTTCTATAATAAAACAATGCAGTCACTTCTTGTAACAGCCCTCTGCAACAACCTCTCTGAGACCTTATATACAACTTCTGTAAAATGATTTAGCATGATATAGCAGGCTTTTCACTTAATCCATGTAAACTTTAGCTAAATTAGCAGAACTCTTAAGCCCACAGCTAGTGCAGAGACACAGCTATGTATTTCTACATTAAACTGCTCATCAACACACACTGCTGACTGTCTTTGCTGATATCAGTCTGAATTAATGCTAAATTAATTAACATTAAAGCTGAGTTTAGCAATTTAATTGTCGTTTTAAATTTTAATCAGATCTATCTATCTTAATCAGATTTTATCTATCTATCTATCTATCTAGCTGTAGTTTAATATATCTATCTATCTAGCTGTAGTCTAATTTGTAGCTCCGCCCCTCATTACCAGTCTCCAGGTGTTACCTGTTTCCTTTCCCACCTTGTGTGTGTGTATTTAAGCCTAGTGTCTTTTCATATTTAAGCCTAGTGTCTATTCCTTAATGGAGGAAATAAAACATGTCCAAAAATTGTCACGTCCTTGCCCTGTTTCACTGTTGTTTTCTGCCTGTGTGCTTCTACTGTGTCTCCACTTTAACTGTTTTCACCTGTGTTAATTTGTAGCTCCGCCCCCTCATTACCAGCCCCAGGTGTTCCCTGTTTCCTTTCCCGCCTTGTTTGTGTATTTAAGCTCCTGTGTTTTCAGTGTTGGTTTGTTGAGAAGTAAAGATGAGCATTGTCGTTTTAAATTTTAATCTATCTTTCCATCTATCTCATAATTGATCTGGTCCAAGGAACATTACTGTGATACAAATCACTGTAATGTTTAATATAGATTATTGGATGAGTGTTTCACAACACATAATTATTTTTTTTAAATGTGTCATACTGTGACACTTTCAGATCATCTGCTTACAGTGCTAACACAAATGTTGTGTTTCACTACATCACTGGTGTGACTCCAATACAGTCATTTACAGTTTTTCTCAATTGGTTCATTTCTTGAAACTGAGATGACATTCTCAAAATAACATGGACAAATCCCCAAACTAATTTGCGGTTCCTCACAACAGAATGGCATTTCTTATTGCTTTCATCACATTTCAAATGCTTTGTACACGTCTCAAGCCCTTAGTACATCTTTTCTTTGCAAAAGGTTATGTACAAGTAGCTTACACTTAACACAATCATCCTACATTTAGTACATTTTCCAAAAGAATGCATCTTGCTGATCTATCCCAATTGGTTGGTTCTCAGTGTAATGGTTGTTCTCTCCAAAACATGTCAGCACAATTTCATCGTATAAGTCATCATCTGCAGAACAGTCTGCTCAACTGTCAAAATGAGTTAAAATGAGAAATTGTAATACAATACAGAACACATATTTTAGATCATTTCATAAATTCATGACAATCAGGTGAGTAGGTAACGGGTAAAAGCAGGTTTTGACGAGGAGGAGCGTCCCACATTACAGGTGACCAATCAAATCAATCAGTTTGTTGTCCATGATTTTGAATGCTGGCATTGCTGTATATATATATACAACCCCTGGCAAAAAGTATGGAATCACCAGTCTTGGATGAGCACTCCTTCAGACATTTCATTCTGTAAAACAAACTCTGATCAAAAACATGATACAATAATAAGGTCATTCCAAAGTGCAACTTGTTGGCTTTCAGGAACACTCAAAGAAATGAAGAAAAAACATTGTGGAAGTCAGTGAATGTTACTTTTATTGACCAACCACAGGGAAAAAAATGTGGAATCACTCAATTCTGAGGAAAAAAGTATGGAATCACTCAAATTGAAGGTAGAAAATAAGGACACACCCAGTCAATTTCCTTTCCCTAAATGGACACCTGCCTCAGATTAGATCTGCTCGTTAGTCTGCAGTTAAAAACACCTGCAGTCATGACACCTTGGAGGGCTGCTGGACGAATTAGAGTGGCAAGAACCATGGCTCCAACAAGAGAAATGTCTCTTGAAACAAAAGAGAGGATTGTGAAACTTCTTGAAGAAGGTAACTCTTCACGCATGGTTGCTAAAGATGTGGGCTGTTCACAGTCAGCTGTATCCAAGATATGGACCAAATACAAACAGCATGGAATGGTTGTTAAAGCCAAGCGTACTGGTAGACCGAGAAAGACATCAAAGCGTCAAGACAAGCACCTTCAGGCCATTTGTCTTGAAAACCGAAAAAGTACAACTAAACAGATGAAGCATAAATGGGAAGAAGCTGGAGCCAATGTATGTGACCGAACCGTAAGAAATCGCCTAAAGGAAATGGGATTTCAATACAGGAAAGCTAAAAGAAAACCATCATTGACACCTAAACATAAAAGAACAAGACTGCAATGGGCTAAGGAGAGGCAATCATGGACTGTGGATGACTGGATGAAAGTTATCTTCAGTGATGAGTCAAGAATCTGCATTGGACAAGGTGATGATGCTGGAACTTTTGTTTGGTGCCGTTCCAGTGAGATTTATGAAGAGGCCTGCCTGAAGAAAACAACCAAATTTCCACAGTCCTTGATGATATGGGGCTGCATGTCAGGCAAAGGCACTGGGGAGATGACTGTGGTTAATTCTTCTATCAATGCACAAGTTTACATTGACATTTTGGACAGTTTTCTCATCCCTTCAATTGAACAGATGTTTGGAGATAATGAAATAATTTTCCAAGATGACAATGCATCGTGCCATAGGGCAAAAACAGTGAAGGCATTCCTTGGAGAAAGACACATTCAGTCGATGTCATGGCCTGCAAATAGTCCAGATCTCAACCCAATTGAAAACCTGTGGTGGAAATAGAAGAAAATGGTCCACAAGAAGGCTCCGACCTGCAAAGCTGATCTGGCAACTGCTATCAAAGAGAGTTGGCACCAAATTGATGCAGAATACTGTTTGTCACTCATCAAGTCCATGCCTCAGAGACTGAAAGCCATTATAAAAGCCAAAGGTGGTGCAACTAAATACTAGTGATGTATTTTGAATCATCTTTTATCTGTTTTTCATGATTCCATACTTTTTTCCTCAGAATTGAGTGATTCCATATTTTTTTCCCTATGGTTGGTCAATAAAAGTAACATTCACTGACTTCCACAATGTTTTTTCTTCATTTCTTTGAGTGTTCCTGAAAGCCAACAAGTTGCACTTTGGAATGACCTTATTATTGTATCATGTTTTTGATCAGAGTTTGTTTTACAGAATGAAATGTCTGAAGGAGTGCTCATCCAAGACTGGTGATTCCATACTTTTTGCCAGGGGTTGTAGCTTGGCCTGGTGCTAGTACTTTTTCCAATGCTAACATGGAGAGACCGCGAGTACAAGGCCAATCTCCACCTGGAGGAAGGGGAAGAGAAAGAGAAGGAAGAGGAAAAAGAAGGAGGAAGAGGAGGATTGAGGGTGCAAGGTGGTAGAGGAGCGGGAAGAGGAGGACTGGGGTTGCGCGGTGGTACAGGAGTAGGAAGAAGGAGGAGTGAGGGTTCGTGGTGGTGGAATAGGAGGAAGAGGAGTTTGCAGACATCATCCTGTCCCGGATGAAATCCGGGCCACCATTATTGACCATGTAGTCAACCATCGCCTCACAATAGAAGTGGCACAGCGCCATGTGCAGCCTAATGTGCCACGCTCCACAGTCTCCTCCATCATACAAACCTTTCGCCGGGAAAACAGGTATGCACTCAGGCAATGACGGAACTGCAGAATTCTCTAAGGAAGCCTTACTGTACTGTTACCGTGTTTGATTCAGTGGGTGTGTGGGTCCAAAGGCTACTGCAAAATCTCACCTCAATGTCACAGTATGATACAGCACACTATTGTAGCATGACAAACAAAATACGGTTGTACTGTAAATTAGACAAAATACAGTGTTGCAGTTCAGTGGCGTGCACAGACATTTTGGGGGGCAAGTGCTCGGGGGTGAGGGGCTTGGCGGTTGCGCGCAGGTTGCAGGTGGGATGGATGGGTGTTGGTGTTGGCGCGCACAGGTCTTAAACAGTTGTCGACGGGGGGGGGGGGATTGGTGCATGCAGGTTGTGTTCATCTGTTGACTGGTGGGGGTTGGGTGTTGGTGCTGGTGCACACAGGTCTTAATCAGTTATCGACGGGGGGGATTGGTGCGCGCAAGTTGTCTTTATCTGTTGACTGGTTGGGTGTTAGTGTTGGTGTTGGCGCGCACAGGTCTTAATCAGTTGTCGACGGGTGGGGGGGGTGATTGGTGCTTATTCAGTTGTTGAGGGCACTTTCAGTTTGAAAAGGGCACTTTGGTTGATAAAGGGCAGAGTTGGTGGTGCTTTATGTCTGTGTGCACGCCACTGTTGCAGTTTACAGTAGTGTTGCAGTGCATTTGTAAGTACAGTAGCCTACAAAAGCTATAGAATGATAGCAGAATGAAGCAGTACGCAAGACAGTCATTACAGTGATTGATTACAGTGTGTCTATGTGCAGGATTGGGCGACAGCGTCATATAGGTGGGAGAAGAAGACTGCTCACCGATCGAAGAAGAGATCTGCAACATGGTCATTGCAAATAATGCAATCACACTGACACAGATCTGTGACACAATCCTCCAAAACAACACATCAATCTTCCAACTCATCAACTCCATCAGCATGTCCACTATAGACCAGGTACTAAAGAAAAACATCATGACCATGAAGCAGATCTACAGAGTATCAAATCATCATCAAATCAAATTTATTTGTATAGCGCTTTTACAACTGGTTTTGGCACAAAGCAGATTTACAGAAACGTGATCACAGGACAAAAATCAGGCAAAAGATTAAACATACAAATAACAGAATACAGAACCCCCAGTGAGCGCGGAGGCAAGGAAAAACTCCCTCAGAGCTGCAGGAGGAAGAAACCTTGGGAGGACCAAGACTCACATGGGGGGACCATCCTACCACTGGTCAAACGGCTTTTAAATTAAAATGTAAAAAGTCTTTTTTACATCCACATAGGTTTTATATATTCAGGAATATAATAGCGCCACTAATGGCTTGGATGTAATCTATAGTGGAGAGTGAGATGGATGATGTGCAGCTGAGAGTACCATTCGATCGGAACACCAAGAGAGTGAAAGAGCTGCGGTACCAGTATGTGCAAGTAAGCCAATTATTCATGGTTTATCAGTTTGTACAGCCTTCACTATGCAGAGATTCCAATTTCTGAGGGTTACCAGTATCCTCTTTACCTTTGGAATCCAGCTTTACAATTTACAATCTGAAGTGTTGTGAAGAACTGTAAGTTTGTTTGGCCAATTTACCTTATAGTTATAGGAATGTCATCTCAGTTTCAAAAATTGAGCCAAACCAATTGAGAAAAACTGTAAATGACGGGACATATCTCTATCTTGTCTTTTGCACTGATGAACACTTCATATGAGTTCAGGAACATCTCTAAGATTATACTGGAATACCCATACTTTCTACTACTTCAGTGATCTGAATAACTGCAGATGTAGTTAGTGCAGGTATTTCCTGTCAGTTTCGCATCAAAGTCACGCCTAATTAATTGTTCACTGTGTTCAGTGTATTTACTACATTCCTGTGGCCACTGGCTTTAGTCTCACTTGTGAATGAGCACCTACTGAATCATTAGTTATAACAGACATGGCAGAGTGTGGAGGAGCACATGTAGCAAGTTGGGTTTGAGTTTTATTAAGGGCCCTATTTTAGTGATCTTTAGCGCACCGGTCAATTTTGCATCTCGCATCTGGATTTAGGGAGTGTCGGTGTGTCTTTGTTATTGTGAGAGCGCAAAAAATATGCCTTGTGTGGCTCGAAATGTGCAAAAGACATGTACTATTTCTTTAAGTGAATCATGGGTGTATTTTGGGCGTAACGTGAAATAAACCAATCAGCATGGCTTTTGCCATATCCTTTAAGAGCTAGGTGCGTTCTGACTTTGGTGCTTTGATATCTTAACAGTGCAGCACTTTTGCATGTCTTAGCAGAGAAAACTGACCTGCTCGTTCACGCTGTGAAGGTGACAGGGTGTAAGATAGCAACAAGCATAGTGATGGGCCAATCGAAGATGAGATTTGAGGGATGGTTTCAGCCCAGCCACTTCTTGTCTGCCTGCCAAGAACTTAACATTTCCCAGAATTCACTTGTGCTATCTCCCCTGGACTCTCCCTGTCACGTGCCACTGCATCTCACAAACTCTCCTTCATACTAATTAGTCTGATTGTTCTCACCTGTGCTGCCCTGTATAAATACCCCTCATTTCCTGTTCTTTGTGCCCGGTATTGAATATACTCTTTAGCTCTTCTACCTCGCGTTCTCTCTATCTTCTCTGTCTTTCGTGTTTGACCTCTGCCTGTTTCTTTACTGTCTACTGATTTAGCTTTGCCCCTCTGTTAGTTATTGTGTTCTGCTTTAGACCTTTGCCTGTTTCTGGGCCTTGCTCTCTGCCTTACCCATGGTTTATGTTTTTAATCCTCTGTGTAGGACCTTCTGCTTCAAACACACTGGTGTGTTTGTTTATGCTGCATTACTGTTGTTAGCTACACCTGTGCTATGTTTTTCTTGTAATACTGTTACCCTCTTTAATAAATTCTTTGATACTAATCTGCATTTGTCCCACCCATGTATGGTGTTTGTGACATATGGTGGGTCGAGCTTGAAAAGCTTTTAGTTCAGATCTGGCTTTGACCGTTGCCATCAATCGATTATGACTTTACAATTGACTGTTGCCCATATGATGTTGCCCACAAGACAATGTGTCCCTATATGTTCATTAGAGCTGAAAAAAAGAATAATGGTGTAGAAACAAGAATGGAAGAGTGGTCATAATGTTATGCTTGTTCGTTGTAAACAGATAGAAGTGTTTTACGTCAGTGAATTCTGTTTAAACTGAAACTGGGGCTGGATTGTCAACATCCTTTTGTTCAATAAAGAATAGCTTTCCCACACCTATATGCACAATCCCAAAACTGAACAAGACTAATCCTTATTCAAATGTACTCAGTCTGAATGGTTATGCACTAACACAATACAGTCAGAGGTAGGGGTAGTCATATTTTATCATTATTATGATGTAACTTTTTACACATTGTTTTAAACATGTTTGGTTCTGTTCAATTCATTTAAAGATAATCAGATGTATGGAATTGGACACACTGTTTGTTTTCTAAAAGAAAAGGCAAAATTTGGACACATCTCATCTGATTTAACGTATCTTCTTTCCTTTATGATTTTTTTACATTGTAATTTAATAATGAAGACTATATTAAAGCTATACAAGAACACAAACTGATTTGTTCAGTAAATAAAAGCTGGTTAAACTAACCAGAATATGTTTTATACTTTAGATTTATCTTTAAGAACAGATCTGCACACTCTTGATATTTTAATATCAGTGTCTTCATGAGGGAGAGTCACCTGGAATAGTTTTCTTAGCGTCCTGAAGGAAGGAGTTCCTGGAGGTGCTGAACAATAGTTGCTGCTTTTCCTTCACGCTGTGAAGCTCCAGCTCATCCCAATTAAATCACCTCAAATCACCATCTCAGTTCATCAGGTTTAGATCAGGGGATTAATGTGGAGGACAAACACTTTTTTACTATTTAATACGTAATTCCATGTGCCCACTAATTGTTTGTGTCTTTAATATTAATCTACAATGTAGAAAATACATTAAATAAATAAGTAAAGGAAAACTATTGAATTTGACTGGTGCTGTAGATTTCTGTATTTGTAACTGACCTAAACTTCTGGCTTGGTTCAACATAAAATCTTGTGCATTAACAGAGCAACAATCTGACTTTTATTTATTTATTTATTTAGCTATGGTGACTAATTTCCTGATTTCCTGGTAGGTGAAGGTTAATTTTTGGCTTTTTCTAGAGTGGTAAATCTTTAAGACGCAGATGTCTGGCCTTAGTAATGGCACAGCCTTTAATGAGGTGTAAGATAAACATGATCAAACAAGCATTCATCCCATAACTAAGACATTCCATTGATGCCACTCCATCCATGAGTGCTCAACCACACAGAAAGTAATGCCTGATGAAACTGTATAATAAAAAAGAGTTTCAGCTAATGGGAAATTTGACTCAATAATACATTAAAATTAATGTACTGTATTTATTTACAAAACTGAGTAAAAATTGTACTGAAATGGAAATCTCCATATGAGGTTTCAAGAAATGTGTAATGTAGTAAAACAGGAGACGATTAGATATATTAGAGCTGGCTCTATATGGAAATTCTATAAGGTTTTTTGCTACTTTTTTAACTATGTCCAAAATGTCTTCAAAATATATCTTCCCTTGCACTCCCATAATGATCGGTAATGATTCTTAAGGTCTCTATCCTCATAATTCCCCACGACTATTTTAATGTTTTAACTGACTGATTCTTGTAACAGAACCTGTCCTTAATGTTTGTATTATTTTATGTTCTTCTTTTTTAAGTCTTCTTTGTTTTTTTTTTAGGTTAATTCTGATTCTGGTCACATTATTTGGTAATAGCAGTTATTCTTTTAAACATACAAGTGTTGGACAATGAAACTGAAACACCGGTCATTTTAGTGTGGGAGGTTTCATGGCTAAATTGGACCAGCCTGGTGGCCAATCTTCATTAATCACACATTGCACCAGTAAGAGCAGAGTGTGAAGGTTCAAGTAGCAGGGTAAGAGCACAGGTTTACTCAAAATATTGCAATGCACACAACATTATGGGTGACATACCAGAGTTCAAAAGAGAACAAATTGTTGGTGCACGTCTTGCTGGAGCATCTGTGACCAAGACATCAAGTCTTTGTGATGCATCAAGAGCCACGGTATCCAGGGTAATGTCAGCATACCACCAAGAAGAATCAACCACATCCAACAGGATTAACTGTGGACGCTGTAAGAGGAAGCTGTCTGAAAGGGATGTTTGGGTGCTAACCCGGATTGTATCCAAAAAACAAAACCACGGCTGATCAAATCACGGCAGAATTCAATGTGCACCTCAACTCTCCTGTTTCCACCAGAACTGTCCGTCACCATAATAAATTATTGTGGTCTAAAACCAGGTGTTTCAGTTTCATTGTCTGACCCCTTTATGTTTGTTCTGTTCTGTTTTGTAAATAATTGATAAACACACAGGATCGATACAAAAATAAAAGAAATTGACATTTTTCAGGTTTTTATCATTCTTATTATTAGATTATTTTTTAAAACTAGTGGAAACACATTTTACATTCTAGAAAAAAACCCATATAGACATACAGTACATATTGCTTAAAAAACCAACCCAGTCAAAAGATGTGTCGACTTCCTTCCTTAAAAACAGTGCATCACTGCTTGGGGCCGGCTTTCACTGTCCAATCTGCCACTCCTTGGCTTTATTTATATAAGAGGTTTCACAAGGGGGAACAGGGATTTCCTTCACGGAGAGCAGGTTCACAGCCGTCCTCTGAAGACCAAAGCTCTGAGGTAGGATTTCCACATCAGTAAACACTGCCAAATTTAGTCTATTACTGTGTACAATAATAGAATCTAACTTATTAACCATAAAAATAATGGTGTGCCATTGTTTGTCTCTTTTTTTTTACAGATCTTCTTACAGATAATGACCATGGGTCTGCTGGCCAGGACATCTATTACACTCTTTTTAATGGTTTTCCTCTTGAAAAGTCAAACTCTGGCTTTTAAACTTTTTTCATTCAGATCCGTGACTCATGAAATCATAACTCGTGTCGCAATTTTAGAGACAACGATCGGGGTTTGCAGAGACCAGGCGCTTCGTGAAGGACGAGATTTTGTGCCGGTAAGAAGTAAAAAGATCTACAAAACTCTCTTTCACTGCACTCTACTCTGAAAAAAGAAGAAGTTTCTTGAGAAACTTTTATTGGTTCTTCTGTTTGAAACTGTGGAGGAAACTCTTAAGTCAGGGGTTACAACACCCAAGGGGTTCCTGATATAGACCCTAAGTGATGCTATACCCTGCAAAAACTAAATCTTAGCATTTTCAAGGCAATAAATCAAAGGCCTTTTTTTCATCAGAATAGATGTTTTTGTCTTAGCAAGCATTGTGTTAGTGTAAATTTTTAATTAATTACTCAGAATCTTTATCTTATTTTAAGTGATTTAAACTCAAAATAAGAACAGTCACTACTCAAGTTATCCAGATTTTTGTGCCCAACTTAAGCCAAAAAAAAACTGATTTTGATTTAATTTAAGTCTTTCTTTACTCATTTTGAAATTTATTTTGTTTAATATAAGCATATAAATCTCAATTTACATATATTTTGTCTAGTATTTGCTATTTTTTTTTTTACTGTGTACGCTATTCTCTGACTGGAACAGTTGTAGCTCATTAGAGTGCAGTTTAAACATTCAAACTATAATAAACAACTATACTAAAATCTATCATCACTATCTTTACTGAACTGAGTTTTTATTATACTAAATATAACTTTCATATGATTATATTTGACCCAGACTGAGACACAATACCACCTCACTCAAGTGTCAAGCTTCACTTAAGGGACCGTAGGAAATAATGTGAAAAAGTCTCTCAAAATGTGACCTAGTTTTGTCAAACCAACAGTAAAACACAAATATATGTTGTCATATAGTTTACCCTTGGTGTGATGTCACAAGGTCACATTTTGAGAATGTTAAATTTCGATGTATTAGTTTCTCTTAATTTTGTGTATAATTTTGCTGGAGAAAATCACATGAGCCCTTTTTATTATTTTATTTTTTTTTTTTTTACTAAAAAGCTTTCTTGAATATTTCTCAAAGCACCAAAGTTACAAATGAAAGAGTCTCTAAAACTTCCTCAAGGAACTTATACTCTTGCTATTATTACACTATTAAAAATTCATTGAGGAACTGCGGAGGAACAACTTAGGAACAACTGGTGGGTTGTGGAGATGCTCTAGGCAGGTTGTGGACAACTTGTAAAAAAAAAAAAAAAAAAAAAACATAAAAAAAAAGAACATCTCATTTTGTACTTGTCTTTTATATTGGGGGAAAAAAGAGACAGAGAGAGTTTGTTATTCATGTTCTCTGAATGCAGAGATATACAGAGAATTTAAATATCTAATTTTGTGCCCTTATTTATTGCAGTTTTGATTTGATTTGATTTTATTGTAGTAACTTTTATACATGTAGTTGTCATGCTCTTAAATTCAGTGTGCATGCATGTATGTTTAAATTGGTTTTTAAAGGGAATTTTTCAAAAAATAAAAAATATACGTTTTGGTTTGTATTTTATAAAAGTGGGTCACGACTTAATGACTGTGAGAAAATATGGATCCCTGTCTGAGACCAGTTGAGAACTTCTGTTTTAAGCAACCTTAAGGAAGTGTTTTTTTAATTCTATTATTAAAGATCTCATAACAGTTCATCAATAATCTTATACTTATATTGGTAAATCATTTTATTTCAGCAGTGAAAATGTATTTTATTAGTTATTTATTTCTTTACTACAGCCCAGAATAGTGACAGAAGAGTCTCTGGCAGCAGCTTGTTCTTCACCTCTCTCAGCCAAAGGATTTAAGAGGAGCATAAAGAAGATCGTGGGACGAAACGCCTGGGTGGACGTACGCCACGTCTTTAGCGCCAAGCACCACTTTGATGACGAGAGCTTTCTGCGTGGACGAGATCTTATCACTAAAGGAGTGTTTACAGTCAAAGCCAGTGTCAAACAGCAGCGCTACGAATGTGCCAGAGAGAAGCTCGGTGAAGTCCTGCACACTTTACAGGTATGACTTTTTTTTTTTTTTTTTACAGGTAAGGTATTAAAATCTGTGCAATTGCATGATTTAACACTTCTTCTGAATAGAGTTCAAACTGATCTTTATAAAAAAAATTGAGTTGTATAAATAAGCAAAATCTGTTCAGATTTATGCTAAGTACCATTGCAACACTGAATAAACATAGACCTATTATTTTATAACAAATATTATTAAAATATTATTAAGAACAAATTAAAACACGAAAAATGCAAACAATGATCCACAGGCCTAAACATTGGTAAATTAGGCTACAAGAATAATGTCTGAATGACTTTCTTTTAATCTAATTTAATTTAACATGGATTAAAAATATAATATACTTTTTTAAACAAACCTTTTTAGAATAGAGCAAAAACAATAACATCATTTAAAATGACTTTCCTTTAATCTAATATAATTAACAAGGTTCAGGAATATAAAATACTTTATAAACATATAGCCTAAGTGTGAAAACACACACTGCACAGGCCAGAGCTGCATTCTAACTTGTGCAACTTTAAAAAAAAAAAAAACAGTTTGGTTTGTTACTTTCACCCTTTCTTGGGAAAATTTGTTAATTTTTTTCTTTTATGGGGAGTTTTTATCCTCTGTGATTTTATTCCCGTCCGGAACAACCATGTGCGTGTTTATCTCAGATGTCCTCTGAGAGAAAATTACAGGCTGAATTATCTACTGTTTTTGCTGAAAACCGTGCTCCTCCAGTTATTTTACTCCTTTCCAGAAGCACATCTCTGAGTTTCGTCTCCTCACGTTTAATAAAATAGCTGTTTGTCTACTGCCGCACATCGTAATTACACTTTGGGCGCAGGTTTCCATGGAGATCCATGTAAAACACAACAGAGAGTGGAAGTGGAAGAGCTACTGAATGCGATGTCATGTGACCGAGAAAGCTTTAAAAAACTCACTGGTCCTCCTGTTTTTTTTTTTTTATTGCAGTCTGGATACAAGAGTTTTATTACTGAGTAGAAGTGTGAAATACTTTTTCACAGACATCCCCCTGAGAAACTAATCCTTTCTGGATAGGGTTTTTGTGGTATTGTAATTATCACACCTATAGCTTTATATAAAATAAAAAAGCATTAAAAAAAACACAGACCATTACAGACCATTTTCTTGAGCCCGAGGAAAGTGGTGGGCTTGGTCGGGCTTAGGCAGAGAATTCAAACTTCTGAATCTAAACTTGTGAATCTGTGTTTGTTACACAGGATTTCTACAGTCACAGTAACTGGAGAGAAATGGGAAACAGAAGACCTTATTCCAACCTGATCAAACCAAGCAGCCCAATCGAGAACATTGCTGGTAAAACCCATATGTTGCTATGCTGTGGGATTGTGGGTTTTCTGCACTGTTGCTTCGTTTTGGTGGTATTTTGGATTTGAACTATGGGGCCCTGTTCACACCAGGAATTAATGATTAACTTGGATTATCTAATCAGAAATGGTGGCCAAAACTCAGCTGATCACCCCTGTGAATACCTGTAATCAGATTTCTCACATCATTTTGGCTGGAGACGGGGGCTGGTTACTGTAGTTGGGAGTCTTCAGCCCAAATTGAGATAAGGCACTTACACTGGAAAAAATTATGAGTAAAATTTACTTTAAAAAAGTTTTATAACTTTCTGCATTTGCTTTTTTTTTTTTAAGTAAATTTAATTTCAGATAAATTTAAGTAACTTCAACTCGGTTTCTAGACTTAAATGTTACATAAAGTAAATAAGTGAATTGAACTTCAGTCAATCCTTTCTTTTATTAACTTTACTTAATTTATTTTTGCTGAATCAACCCTTACTTTTAGTACCTTTACTTAATTTTTGCATACAAAATTACCTAATAACAATTACTTCATTTATACAATACTATTTTAGTAAAAAGAATGTATTACTTGCCATCCATGTGTTGAGACCGTGTAATATCTGTGTTTTAACTAAAAATATTTAAATTTCAGGAATTATAATATATTATGAATCCTAAATTATTTGAGTAATATTGTATAAATTAAGTAATTGTAATTAGGTAATTTTGTATGCAGAAATTAAGTAAAGTTTACTAAAAGAAAGAATTGACTGAAGTTTAGTAATATTTAAGTCTTGAAACCGAGTTCAAGTTACTTAAATTAATCTGAAATTACATTTACTTAAAAAAAGCAAATGCAGAAAGTTGCAAAACTTTTAAGTAAATTTTCCAAAATTATCCAAAGTGACTTACAAGTTTATTCATGTCCACAGAGGTGGACCAATCTATTGTTAGGAGTCTTGCCCAAGTTCACCCAGACCGTGAATTGAACCACAGTCTCCCACGTGATGTGGTAGCTCACAAGCAGGTAGTGGTGTTATCCACTTGTGTTCCACTTACGAGTATGACCATTATTAATTAGCCTGTTATTGTAGCATGCTCAGCTAAGCCGCATGGACGGTGGATGGTGTGATCTTGCAGTTATTATGTACATTATGTATTATGTATGTTCCAGCAGGGGCAATGATGTAGTTAATGTGGGCAGGGCTTTTATTACCCTATGATAGAATGAATATAAAAAAAAATGATGTCCTTTATATATTCATCCTTTTTTCATTTTAAAACAAGAATATATAACAGGAAAATCCCTCTCAGAGATAAAGAGTTAGATTGGAAAGTTATATGGAAAAAAGATACCTGATGGATTAGCCACCCATATCTACTGTACTTTCTTTAATAGTAATATTTTGGGTACTTTTACTCATACATTTTGGAATTGTCCAAAATGTATCAGTGTTCTGGAATAAAGTAATTGGAATTCTCTCTTCATTAACTGATAAAAAATCTCCTTTTCTGGCATTTTTTACTTGATAGTTCTACCTTTTCTATGGCGAAGAGAGTGGTTGGCAGGACTGACAGCCCCTTCAAAAAATACTGATCGACGCTGGGGTGGGGATGCTTACTGTGTACTGTCCTCTCTCCCACAGATTCAGCCACATGTAGGAGCTGCATTGGAAATAACTGCTCAGGAAACATCTTGGAGCAGATAAACACACAGCGCAAACTGACCTCGGGATACTTTAACCTCGTTAGCTCCAACAAACCAGAAGGTACAGTACAGAAACGTAATATTTAATACAGTAAAGTATGGTAGGAGCTTTATCATCCTGCTAATCTGAACTCATGAATACCAGTATTTAACCTGTTTTTGCGAGAATATCAAATTTCAGTGATTCCCAATTCTGTGTTTTATTTTATATCATTTTAAGGAAAGTGCAGCCATGGTGGATTCTTTGATCGGTCAAGTGGCAGAGACCCCAAAGGGGGCATTAATAAGGATGATGTAGATGCCAGTCATGGATATCTACACGTAGAGGCAGCGGGCACAGCCATTGGTGCTACCAAAGAACTACTGGAAGACATCAGAGCAGCAGCTGGAGATTCAGAGTTTCTTAGGTATATGACACTCACTCAGTATATGACATTATACATTTAATAGCTTATATATATATATATATGTGCCTTAACTTCTTGTGCTATCCTTAAACTAATGACCAGAAGGTGTGTCTAACCTCTTGAAAACCTGCATCTTCCTATTATATTTCTGCTTCTTTGCATTAATACTTTTATTATTATTTTTTTTTAATACTGAACACATGAGAACATTATGCTCAACTGATTGAAAACAAGACGATGAGAATCCCAGTCAAATGTTTCTACAGCCAGTCCAGAAACTTGAGCCAAGTAAAATTCTCATCTAATTTTAAACATTTGAACATAGTTTATTTACTTACTTTAGAACATCAACATTTTTAAATATTTAAATAAACTACTGTCCCCAAATGAGAACTTTTTTTTTTTTTTCAAAATGACATCCTCTACATAGAAAAGTACAAAGTGTCATGACTGGGCAGGACTTTAACACGAGCAGATGTAAATTAAATACTTTGTTGAACAAAGGCAAAAAAAATGAAGGATAGTCGAAGATACACAAAATCTGAGTTGTGACAAAAGAGCTAAGAAAGGCGAGGAATAAAAGCTTTGTGGAGAGGATAACCATCAGTACTTAGTGAGGAGTGAGTGGAGTGAAGGTGTATATATGAGGGGGTGAACAGGTGTAATCAATATTCTGGTGATTAACTTTCTTGTACTGCCGTTTGCAGTGTCATGTGATCGTGAAGTACTTTTATTCATAATAAACTAAATGAAATTGTCACTCGATATCATAGTTGCACATTTGACAACCATTTAAGACACTGTTCATGTATCCATTACATTCTGTAGAGAGTAATGAGAGAATAAGTATATAATGCAGTTTGTGTTGTTTTATTATGCTTCCTCTCAGGCTGATGGGATTTACCCAGACTTCAGTGCTGTGTTTTGTTATTGATACGACCGGCAGCATGTCTGATGACATCGCTGAGGTCAGGAGAGTCACTTCCTCCATCATCGAGAGCAGGAAGGGAACTTCCAAGCAACCCTCAGAATACATCCTGGTGCCATTTAATGACCCTGGTAAGAAAGATAATTCCTCATATTGAAATACCAGTGATGCCAGAATATTATGAACATCTACACTCCACTCTAAAAGTATTAGAACAATGAGGCCAATCCCTTTATTTCTGCTGTAGACTGAAAACATTTAGGTTTGACATTTAAAGACATATATCTAGGTATTTACATCTGGATCTGCAAAAAATAAGAGACCACTTAAAAATGATGAGTTTCTTTGTTTTACCAAATTGAAAACCTCTGGAATATAATCAAGAGGAAGATAGATGATCACAAGCCATCAAACCAAACTGAACTGCTTGAATTTTTGCACCAGGAGTAAAGCAGCATAAAGTTATCCAAAAGCAGTGTGTTAGACTGGTGGAGGAGAACATGCCAAGATGCATGAAAACTTGTTTTCTTCGCATTACTTGAGGTCTTAAAGCTTTGCATCTTTTTTGTTATTTCAGCCATTTCTTATCTTCTGCAAATAAATGCTCTAAATGACAATATTTCTATTTGGAATTTCAAAGAAATAGAAATTTCCAAAGTCTGTAGTTTATAGAATAAAACAACAATGTTAATTTTACTCAAACATATATCTATAAATAGCAAAGTTTGAAAAACACTGCTTTAGGCTGAAAAACATGGATTTAGATTCTGTTTTAGTAATTAAGATTAATAATGATCCAATAATGATCTCGTTTTGTTTCAGATTATGGCCCACTGACAAGAACAACAGACCCTGAACTGTTTAAAAGCAAAATGGGTGAACTTCAAGCTCATGATGGAGGTGATGCTCCTGAGATGAGCCTCTCGGGTCTCCAGGTAGAACTTATTATTTAATATTTATATTTTTAATTATTGTAAATATTCCATATTTTTCATACTTTCAAACCCTCAGGAACTTTCTGGCATTGTTTTCTGATATTTCATAATTACATTATTATGTTGTGTGGGAAATTCATCTGGATTTACAGTTTAGGCAGCAATAAAACTGGCTTTTACTATAGTATATACACAGGCATGCCAAAAATAATGGAACAAGAACTAATATTGAGACTTTTTCAACATGTCTAATGACCTCAGTGAAGCTGGCCCCTCATATTATTAAAAATGAAATAAAAATATTTCCATTGGTTAGTGCTACGTTTGTGCTGGTTTGTGCAGCAAAAATTAACGTTTGTGCTGTTATCGTTTTTGAGATATTAAACATTAAATTTTCTCACCTGTTATGTAACCCAGCCCCTCATCTGTGGCTAAATTGCACCAAAGTGGTCTCATTGGTTAGTGCTACGTTTGTGCAGCAAAAATGAGTGTTTGTGCTGTTATCATTATTGAGATTAATTAACTATTTAATTTATTACCTTTTATGGTAAGGTCAGATTTCATCAAAGTGGTGTTGTTTTTCTAGTGCTGTGTTTGTACTGGTTTGTGCTATTAGAATAAATATTTAATGGGTGGCATTATCCAGCCCCCCAATAAAGCCCAAACCACAGTGGTCTCATTCAGCAGTGCTGTAAAAATAAATGTTTCAGGTATTTTGATTATTCAGCTACAGGAAAAACAATATTTATTTACACATCTAATAAAGCACAGATGAATGTCTTCAGGTGACATGACTGTTCATGGTAAAAACTTATTTACCATGGTAAAAATTGCTCCTGCACTTATGAAAGCATATATTTAACAGACTGCCCTGTTAATGCCTTTTAACCGGGCTGAGTGCCTTTTTGTGAGCACTAACCACACTGATAAATGAGGGGGGCTGGGTGATGTGTATAAATAAATATTGGGTAATGCCACCCATTAAATATTTTTTTTATCTAATAACTCTAATAACTAAACTTGCACAAACATTTATTCTAATAGCACAAACCAGCACAAACACAGCACTAGAAAAACAACACCACTTTGATGAAATCTGGGTTTAGATGAGGGGCTGTGTTACATAAAAGGTAATAAATTAAATAGTTTAATATCTCAGTAATGATAACAGTAAATATAATGTTTAATATCTCAATAACAATAACAGCACAAACGTTAATTCTTGCTGCACAAACCAGCACAAACGTAGCACTAACCAATAAGACCACTCTGGTGTGATTTGGCCACAAATGAGGGGCTGGTTACTAAACAGGTGAGAAATTTAAATGTTTAATATCTCAAAAACGATAATTTTTGCTGCACAAACCAGCACAAACGTAGCACTAACCAATGGAAATATTTTAATTTCATTTTTAATAATATGAGGGGCCAGCTTCACTGAGGTTGTCTAATGAAAGCTGAGGAAGTCTGTACTGACCTGTAGGATATTTGCGGGGTCTCCTGCATTGAATGTAAATGTGATTTCTGTTTATCTGATTGCATGGACAATTCCAGGCAGAGACAGTCAGTCTCAATCATTACCACACACTGCACTGTCCACTGTGTGGGGTAATAATGTTGTCTATGGTGTATCCTCGGAATTAGGCCTGTTGCAACAGGAGAGACAAATCAAGCAATTGCCTGACAATTAACTGTGTGAGAGGCCGTTTAAATTCCATGATGGTTAATGCAGAAAAGTACAACACTGTTATCAGAATCCCCCTCCCACTAGTTACTCACATGAGCATACAACCAGACTGGAACATGTTCAGCAGTATCCACGCACAACAGCTTTAAAATCGCTGTCTTTAATACTAGAATGGATAAACCTTTTATATTTTATCTTTTAAATTTGACAGTATTTGATTACTTACTTATCTTAAGTTTATTTAACCGAACTGACTAATTTTTACTTGGCGCCCCCAAATGCCTTGAAATGACCCTGCCTAGAATACATGCAACACTGTGGATTGAGGAATGTTAAATGTCTGCACAACTTCAGAAATTACATTTTCTGTAGCCTTTATCAGACCTCACTCCAACCTCACTCACAAGATAACACCTCGCAACTTACACATGTATTGGCATTTCCAGTTTTCAAAGTCACCCCCTGAGATAGCACTTCAACAAATTGCATGTAAGAAAGGTCTGGGATAAATGTCAGTAAAACATCATCAATAAAGGCCATGCAAGCATTGTAATAAGACAGCAATGTCAGTAACACTTCCTCTTCAAACATTACATTGCAGCAGTTTCACAACTCTAAATACCAGTGCTAAAATAATCTTCTCTGAAGTTTACGGAGAATCTGATTCATTGTTTGTCAGGCTGCTAAATGTCGTAGCTATTTCACAAGACATATCATACAATGTGTGGGAAAATGTGTACCAATATCTAAAAGGTTAATCTTGGGAAATGATTCAGTGATTTTTTTTCATACATCCAATATACTGTACAATAATTGTCCAAATACATTGTTGGTGTGGTGCAGTGGATAACACCACCGCTTGTTAGGGGCCTCCATGTGGGAAAACTGGGGTTCAATTCCAGATCTGGGTCACTGAATGCTGTGTTACACCCAGAGGTGGAAAGTAACTAATTACATTTACTCACATTACTGTAATTAAATATAGATTTTATGAGTAATTTGTCATTTTTAAAGTAGTTTTTAAATTAGGTAATTTTAAGTTAATTTTGACACAAGTAATTTACTTTGCTACTTTGGAAAACTCCGCGTTACTGAGTAAAGAATAAAATTCTGGGAAAAAAAAACAAATTGTTTAAATAAAAAAAAATTAGTTTTGTTCTCTGTGGTAGCGCAGCTGAGTGACCAACAGTTTTTTTGTATGTTTTCATGATAATTCCTTACACTTTATTGGGAACATTAAACAATCTGCTTGAATGTTAAAAACAAAACATGTAAATAGCAGTTAAAGCATAGCAATGGCAAGTTAAAAAATAATAGTGAATTATAAAACTATAAAAATATGGTTTATAGTCACCTATATGACCATAACTTTTACCATTAAAGAAAAAAGATGGATCATAGAAATCTAGGCCACTTGTTCTTAAAAAATGTTTTATGGGGTGGTCTGAACAAATACTGCCTGAAAGGTCCACATTTTTTATTTTAATAATTATTTAATTTATACTTTTTGTACATTTTTACATTAAATAATTAAAAGTAACTATGTAACTTTTACTCAAAGTAAATTTTAAATTGGGTACTTTTTTACTATTAATCGAGTAGATTTTTAGATAGGTACTTTTACATTTACTTGAGTAGAATTTTAGCAAAGTAAAGGTACTTTTACTTAATTACAGTTTTTCAGTACTTTTTCCACCTTTGGTTACACCAATAAAAGTCCATGGGCAAGACACCTAACACTACATTGGTCCAACTATGTAATCCCCAGTATTTATAAATAACTTATATGTTATGTTGCTTAGTTATCATTCTATTGTCTGTCAAATACAGACCAGTTTTGGTCTTTGAGCTACCATAATGCTAGCAACCTCCTCAACAAGTGTAGTTAAATATAAAGCAATTGTTTTGGTCTGAGATGCTGGTGCTCTAGTCTGAATCTTCTGGCAGGATTCACATAGTGGTCCTTTAGCAGTTTAAAGCACTGCCACTATGATCGGGAGATTGCTTGTTCGAATCCCGTTCATGTAGCTCGCCATCAGCTGCCAGAGCCCTGAGAGAGTGCAATTGGCCTTGCTCTCTCTAGGTGGGTGAGTAGATGGTGCTCTTTCCCCTCAACACTCCTAGGGTGATGTCAATCAGCACAACGCATCTGTGAGCTCATGTATCAGAACTGTGCTTTTCTCCGAATGTGCTGTGATGATACTCGGCAATGCTGCATCAGCAGCAGTTGGAAAAGATGCAGTGGCTGATTCACATGTTTCGGATGACATGCTCCTTGTGTTGTAGCATCACCAGTGTTGAGGAAAATATAGCTAAGTTACAGTCAAATTAGTCAAAATAAAAAAAAATGGGTTAAAAATTAGAAATAAAATTATTTAAAAAAAAATCTTTCCTGTATTCCATCACAGCTGGCTCTCACTGGCTCGCCACCACAGACTGAGATCTTCGTTTTCACGGACGCTGAAGCAAAGGACAAGTGGTTGAAGAGCACTATCCTCGCACTGATCGAGAGAACAAAGTCTTCAGTGAGTTTATAACTGTAATCAAGTCTTCACTCTGGCTTATTACAGTTTTCTATTGACTTATTGATAAATAAACACTTCAGGGAAAAATCCAGACAAATCTTCTTTACATCTTCTTTCTCTGCTGATGTGAAGGTGACCTTCATGCTGACCAATGCTTTCAGTGGTCGAAGTCGGATCAGCGGTGGGCCACAGTTTTCTTCTCGATCCTCCAACCCTTTAATAGGCATCTACCAGGAACTGGCTCAGGCTTCTGGAGGTCAGGCTATAGAGGTCACCAAAGCAACACTACCCCAGGCCACCAGCATCATAGTGGACACCTCCAGCTCTTCTCTGGTGAATAAAGGAATACATTAAACATGCTTTTATCATTTACTATTAAATAAATAGTGAGTAGAATAAAGCTTAATAAAGTTATTTGGTCGGTGTGGCGCAGCGGATAACACCACTCCCTGCCAGTGAGCTACCACATCACGTGGGACAATAAGGTTCAATTCCTGGTCTGGGTGAATGAATGCTGTGCTACACCAATAAGAGTCCTTGGGCAAGACTCCTAACACTACATTGGCCATTTCCTCTGTATTGAAATAACCTTGTAAGTCGCTCTGGATAAAAACGTCAGCTAAATGCTATAAATGTAAATGTAAATTTATCAAATGACAAACAAATCCCATGAATTTTTATTCATGTATTATTGCCAAATGTCTGTGTGTTGCTTTGCGAAGTATTGCCTACTAGTTACCTCTGACTGTTACTCAGTTTTCCCCTTTTCTTTGCCAATTTGGACTTCTTTAATTCACCAATTCTCTATTTATGGTTTAAGTTTTGCCTATGTTTTGTCTTGTCTTTGTCTGAATCTGGTTATTAATAAAGAGTTTTATTGACATATGGATAAAATTTCAAGACAAAGACAGGCAGGGCAACTCATAATCCCAAACCAAAGAAGCAGAGCACTCAATGAGAAAAACATAACAAAACTAATCATCACTAGGGAAGAACCAATCACAGGTAGAAGGAAACAAATGCATTAATTACGTTAATTAACATGTAATTAATACTACATTCATTAACAGTACTAACCACAGAATGTCTTAACTAATTGATTGATAATTACTTGACACTAGTTAATATATTATTATCATTACAGATGTTTTAAATAATGTCTATTAAACTTTTTAAAGTAACTAAGCATTAAAATTGACTTATGTTTAAAAATGTCTTACTAATATCTTAACTGTGTTAACTAATAGTTAGTTGAGACATTACTTAATCATTTAACAATGCTTCTTACTGTGGTAAGCAGTGTTAATTGTGATTTTTATTGTAAAAAGCAAACAAATGTTTTTACTGCAGTATTAGACACTAGTTAAAAAATCAATAACTTTAATTAATGGTTATTTTGACTGGAAATGATCTAAACAAACCTTAAACAAAGTATTGAATTTAATTTGATATCTGGTTAATGATTTTAATGAGTGATTTCTGTTCTCTCAGGTCACTGTTTTCCAGGCTGTAAGAGATTCAGCTAAACCAGAAATCTTCACATTCTTTGTGGACTCCTCTTTACAAAATCTGACCATTTACATCACAGGAAACCCATCATATTACACCATCACTGGACCTACAGGTGACTGAATTTATTCATTTCTTTTTGATACTTTTTTCCAGATATTCAGAAACACATATCAATTCTATTTATACAATGTCAAGCAAACATTTGGGCACTCTTGGTCAAACTTGAAAATAGGTGTATATATATATATATATATATATATATATATATATATATATATATATATATATATATATATATATATATATATATATATATATACAGTTGTGGTCAAAAGTTTACATACACTTGTAAAAAAACATAATGTTATGGCTGTCTTGAGTTTTCAATAAGTTCTACAACTCTTATTTTTCTGTGATAGAGTGATCGGAACACATACATGTTTGTCACAAAAAACAGTCATAAAATTTGGTTCTTTCATAAATTTATTATGGGTCTGCTGAAAATGTCACCAAATCTGCTGGGTCAAAAATATACATACAGCAACATTAGTATTTGGTTACATGTCCCTTGGCCATTTTCACGGCAACTAGGCGCTTTTGGTAGCCATCCACAAGCTCCTGGCAAGCTTCAGGTCGAATGTTTGACCACTCTTCTTGACAGAATTGGTGCAGTTCAGCTAAATGTGATGGTTTTCTTGCATGAACCCGTTTCTTTAGAACTGTCCACATGTTCTCAATAGGGTTTAAGTCAGGACTTTGGGAAGGCCATTCTAAAACCTTAATTCTAGCCTGGTTTAGCCATTCCTTTACCACTTTTGATGTGTGTTTTGGGTCATTGTCTTGTTGGAACACCCAACTGCGCCCAAGACCCAACCTTCGGGCTGATGGTTTTAAGTTTTCCTGCAGAATTTGGAGGTAATCCTCCTTCTTCATTATCCCATTTACTTTCTGCAAAGAACCAGTTCCACTGGCAGCAAAACATCCCCAGAGCATAATACTACCACCACCATGCTTGACAGTAGGCATGGTGTTCCTGGGATTAAAGGCCTCACCTTTTCTCCTCCAAACATATTGCTGGGTGTTGTGGCCAAACAGCTCAATTTTTGTTTCGTCTGACCAGAGAACTTTCCTCCAGAAGGTTTTATCTTTGTCCATGTGATCAGCAGCAAACTTCAGCCGAGTCTTAAGGTGCCTTTTCTGGAGAAAGGGCTTCTTTCTTGCACGGCAGCCTCTCAGTCCATGGCGATGTAAAACACGCTTGACTGTCGAGACTGACACCTGTGTTCCATCAGCTTCCAAATCCTTGCAGACCTGCTTCTTGGTGATTCTTGGTTGACTCTTGACCATCCTGACCAATCTCCTCTCGGCAGCATGTGATAGCTTGCGTTTTCTTCCTGATCGTGGCAGTGACACAACTGTTCCATGCACTTTATACTTGCGTATAATTGTCTGCACAGTTGCTCTTGGGACCTGTAGCTGCTTTGAAATGGCTCCAAGTGACTTCCCTGACTTGTTCAAGTCAATAATTCGCTTTTTCAGATCCACACTGAGTTCCTTTGACTTTCCCATTGTAGCTTTTGTAGCTGAGTCTAATCACTGGGTCAAATGAGCCCTATTTAAATGGGCTCATGAGAAGTCAACAGCTGTAGTCAATCAGAATCACTTACAAGAAGTGAAGAGGCCATGACATGAAGCTAATTTGATTGACACAACTCGCTACATCACCAAAATTGACAAATTTTGTTGCTGTATGTATA
This sequence comes from Astyanax mexicanus, assembly GCF_023375975.1. Classification (NCBI taxonomy): domain Eukaryota; kingdom Metazoa; phylum Chordata; class Actinopteri; order Characiformes; family Acestrorhamphidae; genus Astyanax; species Astyanax mexicanus. The sequence goes on along the minus strand of NC_064414.1, from coordinate 49,015,937 downwards.
TTTTTGACCCAGCAGATTTGGTGACATTTTCAGCAGACCCATAATAAATTTATGAAAGAACCAAATTTTATGACTGTTTTTTGTGACAAACATGTATGTGTTCCGATCACTCTATCACAGAAAAATAAGAGTTGTAGAACTTATTGAAAACTCAAGACAGCCATAACATTATGTTTTTTTACAAGTGTATGTAAACTTTTGACCACAACTGTATATATACGTATATATATACACATATGCTTTCATGTCATTATTTTCAACAGGAGCCACACAGAGCAATACTGAACCAAGTGGACCTTTGGGGATTATTGAGAAGGTTGGTAACTTCCACACAGTGCGTCCTACTATCTCTGACCAGACAGGACAGTGGCGCATCATCATTTTCTCAGCACGGCCCTACAGCATCAAAGCCTTCGGTAAAATAAACACATCATATGTATTATATGCATTCATTGAATATTAAATATAAAATTCTTTTAAACACAGAAATCGTATTTGATTTCAACTGGAGTAAAAAAAAGCTCAGAAGCAAGTTTATTTACCACCCTGTTATTTTGCTTCAGAATGAGGCATGTTGATTTTTACTTTACAGAACAATAAGGAAAATAACTATCAAGAGCCATATAATATACTTTTTGCATTTGAATGAGGATGTCTTAGTATTTTTACTTAGTATTATTATTAATTATTCTCATGTCAAGATAAATAGCTACTGTTCCATTGAAGGAACCATATAACATACTTTTGCATTTGAATGAGGATTTATTATTTGTACTTAGTATTAGGGTGCTATTTTATGCAAATTATGTAGCTGGATTTAGGGTGTGTCGGTGTGTCTTTGGTATTGCGAGGGCGCAAAATATATGTTGTGCGCAGCTATAAACGCGCAAAACGCCTGTACTAATTCTCTTAATTAATCATTGATGTGTTTTGGGCAAAACGTAAAATAAATCAATCAGTGTGCCACTCGTCATTGCTTTAAAGAGGCAGGTGAGCTCTGACTTTGGCGTGTTCATATCTTAACAACGTTCATATCTTTAATCTGTTTATTGTTGAGTTAAAAGTCAGGTTTGTGCTCGTCAGTGTGTCTGTGTGTGTGTGTGTGTGTGTGTTTAATGAGTGGGGGTGTATGAGCGCTGGCCGGACCTATAGGAATGGACTGTGATGATTGGCTGTTGTCAGGGTTTTTATCATTCAGTGAAGGTCCTGTATTTTCTGCCACCAAAATATATAGAAACACACCAGAAATTTACCTGAACACACCTTACTTCCAGACCACCACACCCATCAGTGTAGACTTATTCCTAAACTCCAACGATATTGCAAAGACGCGGGCGCAAGGTGTAAAAATAGACTGTTGACGGGGTGTAAGATAGCAAAGAGCATCATGACGTGCCTTGCGCAGGGCGTACGATAGGGCCCTTATTATTCATTATTCTTATGTCAGGATAAATAGCTACAGTTCCATTGTGTGCTGTCCCTTTATGTGCTAAGATGATTTGGGGAAATGATCAAAAAATGTTGCACTAATAGTAGGCCTAATAGAGTAGTCATATAAAAGAAGACTGTGTCTGGATAGGTTAGAAACTTTATTTCAAGAATACTTCAAGCTTTATTCCTGAGGGTCCTATTTTAGCGATCTTTAGGCAACCGCCAACCGCATATCACACAGCTTGATTTAGGGCATGTCAGTGTGTCTTTGCTATCATAACAACAGGAAAAGTAATCCTTATGCCGCAAAAAAAGCCATGTACTATTTCTCTTAATTAATCATTGGTGTGTTTTTGGCCCAACGTGAAATTATTATGTTATTTGCCATTCCCTTTAAAAGCCAGCTGCACTCTGAATTGGCAGATTGCTATTTTAATGGCGCAGAGCTTCTATGCTTCTCAGCAGCGGAAAATGGCCTGTGCGTTCATGCTGTGAAGATGTGCAAGCAGCTCATTAAGAGGAACAGAAATGTTATTTAATTCTGTATTTAGGTTATTGATGATGTAAAAGTTGGGTTTGTGCACTGCTGGGATCATGTGTGCATAACAAGCAAGGATGTACACGTGTTGACTGTTGAAGTCTGTCAAGGGTTCAGTTGCACACCTGTGCAACACAGTGGCACACCTGTGTTTTTACAGCATACATATTTACAAGCATGGATTCTTTTTAACCGACGTAGGTGAAAAGCAAGGTATAAGATAGCAATAAACACCGTGACACAAGGTGTTTATTGCTATTTCGGGAAAAAAAGGTGTAAGATAGGGTCTTTAGACATTGAATCTTTTTTTTCCAGAGGGAGTTTTTTTCAGTTCTAAAATGTTTTGACATGTATTTATTTTTAGCATTTTGGTGCTTATCTATCTAACTTTCTGTCTCTCTAACAAAAAAAAATTATCTTACACTGTTTTTATTACTAATTATACAGGTCAAAGTGCAGTTGACTTCCTGTTCGACATTGTAGAACTTTCTGATGGGCCTCATCCGAGCTACGCTGTATTAAACAGCAGGCCGAAAGCTAGTAAGTACACATTCATTATCTAATAAATAATTATTTGGCTGTGAGTAAATTACCCACCTACAGTATACATTAATTCTTATCTTTTCCACACCATTCAGACAGTAATGTCACATTGCTGGTCTCCATGCTTGGCGGGGAGATGGTGAGGCCAACAGAGGTAACTCTGGTTGACGCCTCAACTTCTGAATCTTTTAATGGGACTCTGGAGGAGGTTGCTATTGAAGTTTACCTCGCGACAATTGCGAATGTTCCAGCAGGAGAGTTTCTTGTTTGTGTGAGCGGAGAAAGCAGCTCTTCTAGAGATCCAGTCCATTTTTTTCAAAGACAGTTTTTAACTCATCTCCGAACATCAAATGTGTCAATCACTGTGAGTTTACTTTCATTTTTTATTAACGTATAATCTCTTTTGAAACTGTCCTGCGTTCTTGACTATATATATATACATGGCTCTAAGAGCCCTATCGTACACCCTGTGCAAGGTGCATCACAATGCTCGTTGCTATCTTACACCCCCTTATTAGTCTATTTCCACACCTTGAGCCTGCAATGTTGAAATAGCGTCAAATAGACTTTAGGAATAAATGTACACTGATGGGCGTGGTGGTTTGCAAGTGAGGTGTGTTCAGGTAAATTTCTGGTGTGTTTCTATATATTTTGGCGATGGAAAACGCAGGAGCTCCACTGACTGATTAAAGCCATGACAACAGTCAATCATCAGAGTCCATTCCTATACTGTAGGTGCATGTACACCCTCACAGAGCACAAACCTGACTTTTAACTCAACAATAAACAGAATAAAGAATAAAATAACATTGCTGTTCCCTTAAATGAGCTGCTGGTGTATCTTCAGTATCCTCTGCTGAGACTCAGTACATGCCATTTGTGCATTTCAAGCTGTGCATATATATATACACACATATATATGTGA